>NW_017731470.1:3542265-3549893 GCF_001890085.2 Hipposideros armiger
ATATATATATATATATATATATATATATATATATATATATATATATATATATATATATATATATGGTGGCACCCCAACAAAACAGTGTGAGTTGCACAAGTTTTCTAACTTTATATGAAAAGTAAAATATTTTATGCTTTCTTCCATGATTTGGTTGTTTATTCAGAATTTTCTTTGTGAGATTTATACATATGCACGTGGCGCATCAATCTCTGTAGTAGGGTATTTAGTTATCTATTTACTCCCCTTTGACTGACAGCCAAGTTCTTTCCAGCCTATCAGAAACATTCCTATATAGTATATCTCCTGGTGCTCACAGGCAAGATTTGCTCTAGGTTATAAAAAGTGGAATTGCTGGTTAGTGGAATAGGCACATCTGCAACTTTACTAGGTAATGCCAAAGTGTTTTCCACAATCAGTGAATCAGTTCACACTGCCACCAACAGGGACTCAGAGTTCCCATTGCTCCACATCCCCTCCAACCTTTGGGACATTTAGACCTTCAAACTCTTGCCAATTCAGTGGGCATGAAATGGTATCTTGTAGTGGATTTAATATTATTTTCCCTTGTTTCTAAAAAGATTGAGCTTCTGATGATGTGTTTCTGCTTTTCTTAAATGTCTGTTCATTTTTCATGCCCATTTTACTATTGGGTTTTTGAGTTTTCTTGTCTGTTTTTAGGCGTTCTTTCTATGTTATGGATTCAAGTGCTGTTTCTGATTATGCATGCGTGCTGCAAACATCTCCTAGGTTGTTGTTACCTTTTCAGTTTCTTTTGACAGTCTGTGATTTCTTTGAAATTTTTACCAAGGTAAACAAATATTTTCTGCTTTATGTTTAAAGAGGTAAAACTGGGTTAATTATAATACTCAGAATGTTTATTTAAAAACATAGTTATCAAAAAGGGTACAATACCTTTGTGTTCATTATTTTAAAAGGTAAAATGGTAGATATGTGTTTCCTTATGGACTCTCCAGTGCAGCCTATTGGGATGATAAATCTCGTCTTAATCAAATGGATTCTTTTATTTATATAATGGAGTTCTGTCATCATTTTGGGCATATCCAAGAAGAGTCTAAAAAAAATCAAACACCTCTTTTTTTTTTTCCAGGGTCCAATTTCTGGGAAAAGTAATCATCTATACTTGCCTCTCATTCCTTATAATTATTCACTTCTCCTCTGGTGATCTGGTTTCCCCGTGTAACTTGCTTGGAAATTGATCTTTCAAAGATTGCTGTGACCTTGTAATTTCCAAATTGAATGCCCTCTTATTTAGACTTGCCAAATATAGCAAATGAAAATACAGAATTTGCAGTTAAATTTGAATTTCAGATAAAGAAATCATAACTTTTTAGTATAAGTATATCCCGTGTCCCAATATATGTCCCAAATATTTGCCCCTCCCTTTCCCACCTCTAAACACATTCAGTTGAGTACAAAGTACTATCAATGCCTCAAGTATTTATGTTAATAATTTCCATATAGTGATTGTAATTCTGGAGTGAAACAAGGATATGGAAATTTTGGTATTTAGTTCATGTGATACATTTATAGAACAGTGAGCTCTGATGACATTTCTTTCCAATCAGATGTTATTCTACCAGTCTCCAGGCCTGAGATTTCCCCCTCCTTCTTCTGGATTCTCCTGAGTGAGTGTGATTGGTAAAAAGATGAAGTCTAAGATAAATTATCCTAGTCGGAAGAGATAGAGCCTCAGAGAATGGCTCTGACCAAGAGAACCTAACTGAAGAAAAAAGACGTTAAGCTGGGGAGTAGGGGTGAAGATGGTGGGAAAACTTGGAATTGGATCCGAGTCTCACCTTTTTCTCCTCCTCTAATCCTTCATCATACACTATTACATTTTCCTTGATTTCTTTTTTCTGCAAGGAAATGCAAGAGACTAATACATGTAAGCCCAGAAATAGAAATTAAAGCAATAATAAAATATCTTGGAAGGGTTTCAAACAGGTGAAGAGGTGTGGTCAAAAGCCTTCCTAAATAAATATACTCTTGTTTGATTTAAACTTTTCACTGCAGTAATATTTTTAAGAATTAAATGCTTTGAATTACAGACTTTCAATAACTTGGAAATAAGAGAAGTGTACCATGAACAATAGGACTTAAAAATAGCCCAGCATGACTAAAAACAGAATCCCTAAAACCAAGAATCATAACTTCCTCCAAGGTTCTAAGTCTTTAGTCATTGCTTTAGGTATTGAAATTCAGTTCTTCATTCAAGATCCACCTTAAAAGTCATTGTCTTCTTGAGGTCTTCACAAGTCTCAACAGTCTCAATTCTTGATTCAGAGCAAGTCTGCATTTCAATTTAGTCCTTACTTACTGATGCTGTATACTACATGTATACTATGTATACTTTATAAGTCCCTGTCCCCTCCTAGATTATCACCTCCTTGAGGGAAGAATCCATGCCTTGTTTGTAGTAATTTCTCCACTGTCTTTGGCACCGATTGAACTTAAAATCTCTTAACTTGAACCTCACATAGGGTTAAAGCAAAGAATAATGATTCATTTTGCTCAGCTTGACAAGCACGCATCTTGTAGAAAAATATGTTAGATTTGTATTAGTAAAACAAATTGATAATATATTCTGTCTCCAAAATTGTACCTTGATAATCTGACTTTAAGTGCACAATACACTCAAGTTTTGGAAACCATTTAAAAATTTTGAAAGAGACCGTTGTCTCCATGAGTGATAAAAACATATTTGAAAAGTAAGGGTCTACAAAGAATACTTGACCCATTCAGCAAGGAAAGGCCATTTAAAAATGATGGGCCTTTCTCTTGTCTGAAATGTCAGAAGACTTTTACTATGTCTGCAAGGAGAAAATCTGAGAAACAAGGAAAGTGGCCTCCCCTCCAGACTTCAGCTATATATTATTATGGATCCCGATTTATAGATGTGGAAACTGACGACATTAAGCAACATGCCTACAGGGAGTCATTGACTGGAGCTGAGAAAAACCTCCCAGCTTGCGCTGTAACCCGTAGACTGTGTTGACAGAAGTTAGGCTCTGCAGGCTGTTTTGGAAGTGTAATGCTAACATAATGTTAGCAAACAATAAAGCAACATCTGCTACAGACACAGCCAGAGAAATCAGATTTTAAAAGCACAAAATGACCTGGGAGAGGGGAGGTAAATCTGGGAAAGATGAGCCCTGTGGTTGCTAACATTTTTATTAGAGGCTTAGAAAAATACGAATGTTCATCCCCCAAAAGTAACTCGGGGAACACCTGAGGCACTGCAATGATTCCTGCACAAAACCTTTCTATTTCTTGCTTCTAAGGAGCCTAGTTTACTTGTTATCTGACATGGACACAACTATATTGAAATGACAGGAAGAGAGAGAAGGGGCTGTGTCTCACATGGGGGAAAGGTATATTGAAATAAACGCTGCAATAAAAAATAAGCCTGGCATCAAAGAGTGTTCCCCTATAACGTTTCTATGAAAATAATAAGCATGCCATTTAGATCTTTGCTAGAATATTGAATGGCTACCATCGGCTTTTCAGTTGGGATAAAATATGTAACTAAATCCTAACATTCATTATGAAAACACATATAGAAAATCCTTTTTCATTCAGAGCAGACAACCCAGAAGCACTGTTTTACCCACAAGAATGTGTCCCATTGCATATGATACCTGAGCCCCAGGCTGTAGTGCTGCTTCCGTTTGCCACACAAGAGCTAAGACTTTTATTTTGCTTTACATTCCTCACAAAGGCTCTATTTCAAAGCTCTCAGGCAAGAGGTGATGTGGGGACAGCATTGTATTCATGAAGATTCAAAGATGTGGTGGTCCTCCTGTTTGACCCAGGTTGCCACTCATGCATTATCTACTGCAGAAAGTTTCGTGAATACAGCAAGTTCATTAGTGCTGAAGATGTTCTTATGGCTGTGCATTTATATGTGTGGGCACATATATACATATAAATATTTTTTGGTGCAAATGCATATTTTTTCTAGATGACAAGATGCATAATCTGAATATCATCAATCATGCATACATTCTGATATACGATTATAGTCAGATACTTCAAGAATTTACAAATACAGAATTCTTTAGGCAAAGAGAATTAGGTTTAAAATCCAAGAAGACAATAGCAGTTAACTGTAAAATACAACTTGCCAGATTCTATCATCCCCAACTTGCTAGCCATGAGAAATGTACTTTGGAAGCTTCCTCAATTCTTTCAGGCCATGAATACATTAGTGTACTAACAGGTCTATGAATTGATGTGACTATTAAAAGTGCCTAATTTACAACTCAGAGGAAGTTATCCTGTGGCTGAATTTAACTCAGTATGGTGTAATTGCCTGAATCTCAAAAGAATCAGATAATTGTGTTATTGAGGAATTTAAGGCAATAATAGGGGAATGGGTTCCACCCACCCATCTCTCAGTCATTTACTGATTCTTTTATTTGACACATTTTTTTTTTCAAGTGCCTTTCTCTGAGCTAGGAGCTGTTTTATGTGCTGGTATAGAATGTTGAGTAAGTTAGCCAAGTCCATCTTTTAGGAGCCTATATTTTAGTAAGGGAGACGGAACAACTACCAATTATATAGACAAGTATAAGATGATTTCCACTAGTGATGAGTGATAAAAAGAAAGCAAAATGGGGCAACATTTTGTGAGGGGAGTTAGGGAAGCTTTCTGAGTAAATAATATTTGAGTTGCGTTCTGAATGGTAAAAGTCGTCTTTCAGAAGTTCTGACAGGGCGTGTATTCTAGGCAGTTGAAGAGTAAATTCCAGGCCTGAGGCAAGACTGCTCCTAGAGAGACAGCCAGGCCTGAGTGGTGAGCAGGGAGGGGACTTGGGGTAGAGGATGAGGGCAGAGAGGTGGGCAGGGACTTGGCTCTATAAAGCATGGTGAGGAGTCTGGCCTTCTGTGACAAACAGCCTTGGGACGGTTTTAAGTAGGCCACTGGCTTGATTTATGTTTTGAACGGTCACCCTGATGTTTGTGCGGAGAAAGCATTATGAAAGGACAGAAGTAGAAACAAGACTTTTAGATGGGAATCTATTGAGGTTTATACTAGCAGGATAGCAGTGGAGATGGAGAGGAGGATTAATGGATGGAGTGGGTATGTGTTTTGGAGGTCAAGTCTGCAGGATGTTGGGTGAAGGGAAAAAGCAGAACCTCAAGTGATTTGAACATCTCAGTGTGTGGTGGTGCCATTTCTTAACGTGGTAGGCTGGAGAAGGAGCAGGATAGGGCTGGGTGAAAATGCAGAGTTCTGCTGGTAAATTCCATCTGAGATATAGGTGAAACACTCATGTTGAGGTTAGTGATCAAGGGGAGAAAGCAGGGCTATTTGTTGATCGTCTGATCCATAAATTGAGCCCGGGGGAAAAGCCAGTGGAGCTCCCAATGGGATGGGGTCGAAATCATTCTTACCAAAGCTTTGAAAGCCTGAAGTCAGGATTCCTAAGTCAACTTCCTCCTCTGACTTATCTTTAAAATCTTCACCTCACCTTTAAATTCTCTTGGTCCTCCAAGAGGGTCAAGGGTGTGGGGCCAATGCATTAAGGCCAATTTGGAAATATTTGTAGACTCACCTATACAAAACAGTTTCAGCACAATACTCCTACCCATCCCTTTCAGTGTACCTCCCCCATCAGCCTGGCTTCCTCTAATCTATTTTGAACTATATTCTGGCGACAAATGTGCAAGGACGTGAGCTAGTTGTATTTGTATTGCTCATTCCACTCATCTTTCTAGGAGAACAGGCTATATGTTTATAACAAACTAGTAGAACTTTGGGTAGGAAATTTTTTTCCCCTGTTATCACACTGTATCCAGACTTAAAAAAGACTGGTTATCTATTAGTCATTTGGTATTCTAAGTATGTGGGTGTGGACTCCCTACCTGGCTGTGGCTTGCCTGAATTGTGACCAAGTTTGTCCCAATTCTGTTGTTTAAATGCCAGAGAGATTATGCTTTTTGGCAGTTCAACCAGAAGCCCAGTGCAAGGCCAGAATATTAATAGTATTGTAATTTCATAAACGACAGAACTGACATTTTCTAAGAATGCAGCAATGAAGTAAAGTGAGTGCTTTAAAAATGAATATAACAAAAACAAACTAAAAAATGAGCTTGGTCCTTCAAAGAATCATTGGAGAAACAATGTAAGACCAAAGCATTATTTTCTAACTCCTTTAAAACAAGTCTTACAGGAATAATTTTGGTCGCATAGGTGAACATTCTGTTTTTCATTGACATTTCTCCTTTTTCATCAAAATTTGTTTATCATAGTAGAAAAAAAAATCACAGGCTTTAGAGAGTCACAGGCCTGGGTTACATCCAACCTCTGCTATAGTCTGGGTTTATGATGTTGGAAAGTATTTCTTTGAGTTTTCATTTACTCATCTAAAAACTGGAGAAGTTATAACAGTAGCCTCTAAAAATATATAAACCTTGAACCCATCAATTCTACTTCTAGGGAACTGCCTGAAAGAAATGATCATAGAAATCCACAAAGACTTATCTATGAAGAATGTTTATTTGGATCATGGAAATACTGAAATTCTTTGAGTAAATTATGATACATCCACATACAGGAATACCAAACAATGAGTCAAGATTGATTTTGTAGAAGACATTTAGTTATGTGAAGAGCTATTCAGAATATAATAAGTAAAAAATTATAAAGTTATGCACAGTGTGATTAATTTGGGGGGAAAGAGCATATTGATATATTTACCCATGGAAGGAAGACTAGACTCATAAGTACAGTGATGTGAATAGTGGTTAGAGCTGAATGGTGAGACCTAGGAAGAGGTTTCATTTTGTCTTTCTGCTCTGCTAGATTTTTTAAACTTTCTTTGGTGAACATGACTAATTTTATAATTATTAAATGAGTATTAAATGGAGACGCTAATATCCACCTTTGTGGTGAGAATTAAATCAGGTGAGATGATTTATGAGATACACTTAGCTTAGTGTCTGACATTTTGTTGTCATTTTCAATTATTTTTACCCAGTTCAACCACTCATCATGGATTTGGCTCAAGATGATTTTTGACTTAAAATAAAACAAAAAATATTTCACTGTGGCCTGTGAAGATTTGTCGCCCTTAAAGATATTCAAAAGATTGTATTACAAGCTGTGAAGGTAATTTCAAAAGAGGTGTACCTGAAATGCTTTGAGCAATGGGGAGACACTGAAATCAGCATTTACACTTAAGGTGACTAACTACTTTGGAGCATTTATCTGGACATACAAGCTTTGGACTGTTTGTTTAAAAACGTGTCATTACTCTATAGCCACTAGCCACGGATATCTAGATAGATGGAACAATATCTAACTCAAAGTGAGCAATTAGTCTGTCATGATAAATGCCCTGTCTTCTTCAGGCCAATGAAAAGTGTCTTGCCAGAGCCTCTTGTGTCATCTCAGAAACACTGTACATGAGCTCTGCCATTCTCTTAGTGACATTTTTCTTCCTGCAGAAATGTAGAGGGACATTTCTGTGGGTGAGGTTGAAAGACAGTGCATGTCACCCTATCTCTCTCTTCCTGGACTAGTTATCCTCCTTGTGGGCCGTGCTCCTCTCTCACCACACAGTTTCTCTCTCTCTCTCTCTCTCTCTCTCTCTCTCTCT
>NW_017731470.1:3549935-3551849 GCF_001890085.2 Hipposideros armiger
CACACACACACACACACACTGCTTCCTACATCCCCCTACCCCTCCACATCACCTCCTATCTCCTTTCCCATATGTTAAGTTAGGAGCTCCTTTTTTTTTATCTCTGTTTTAGCATTTATCATAGAATATTGTAAACATTAGTTTGCTTATCTCTCTCATGCACTGGAGTTCATTGAGAGATCTGCCACGTTCATTTAATCTCTCAGAGCCTTTAGTTTCTTCACCTTAGTTTTTCAAGACCTCGTTTAGAGGTTTATTTTGTGGGCATTCCATTGCATTAATGGAAGTAGAATTCCTGGCACATATTAGCCCCCAATAATGGGAGTTCTTATAATGATCAATTATATTATTTATTTATTTATGTATCCTCAGGGTCTGGCATAGTGTCTGATGTGTGATGGGGGCAAAATAAATTTCTGGTGAATTAATGAATTAATTTATAAGTTTACAGAATATGGCTTTAAAATAAAAGAAGGATATTGTTTTGTAGTGTTTATGGATATCAGCAACAGTTCCATGCATTTGCCCTTCTCATTCTTTTCCCCAAATAACCTGCCTGGTGCCCATCGTTGGGCACTGTCTTTCTTTGGGAAAAGCAGTGGCTATCCTGTAGGTATAGAGTCTATTGACTGTTAATTCCATGTAGGTATGGCTTAATAGAGATAAGAGGATTTTTCGCCCCTGTTTATGGCTGCCCTAATCTACTTAGTTTATTTTTCAGGCACCAGCCTTCCTTAGTTTCGTTAACCTCTGTACCCTCTCTAAATCTAACAACCAGCTCCTGGCTGCAATAATCTGATCAAGACGAAATCAGCTACTGCTGAGTCCAGACTCCATCCCATCTGTGATTTCCAACTAGTCACCTCTCTTGAGTGTTGACAAAACCTGTCAGCTCATTGGCATTCTACTTCCTGTCTTTGCCTTACTTCACTTGAGGAAGATGTTTGTGAATTATTTTAAGACAGTTGAATCACTGTGAGACTTTAGTGCTACTTTTAAGCCTTTGAGGAGCAGTTGAGAAGAAATGATCTAGGGATGTGAACCATTTTACAATAACATCCCATGGAAAGTACAAGTTTGTGGTAAGTTACAGCCTATTAAGATACTAGAGGTAAATGGGTGGCTCTTGTCAGATCCTAAATACTAAGGTCCTCAGTAGCCAGGTGCCTTCTTATGGTGCCGGTGAGACACATCAGAAGCCATCTGCTGCTGAAGACAATGCCATCCTTTCCCGTGGCTTCTGAATAGACTGACTTCTCCCTTTGCTGTTCTCTGCCTGGGTGCAGAACTTTGTCCTCATGTGTCACAACCACTGCCTCCCTGTCATCAGGCTTCTTGCTCTCACCAGTCCTTGCCAACAGCTAGTCAGCTGCTGCGCTTTCCTCTTCCCCAAAGACTGTGCGATGGGGCTAGTACCTTCCGGACAGCAGACCTCCATAAGTAGATCGTAGGTGGCAGCCCTCTAGATTGATCGTCCCATGTGCGTTTGAGCCTTTCCTGAGCCCCCAGCCCACCAACCAAGAGACAGTTCCTACTGAAAACACTGCTGGTTCCAAGAAGTCTTCCCAGATTAAGAGCAGATTTTTTTTTTTATCTTCTCACAACTCTTCTTGACCTTTATATTGATTGTTTTCATCTCAGTTACGCATCTAATACTGCTCCTGATCCTTTTTTTCTTACTCATATATAAGTCTATACTTCCTTAATTAACTGTGCTATTTCATTTTTTCCATCTGTATGTTCCTATCATTCTGGTTCAGGGCATTATTCCAGTAACAAACGGTGTGCAGTTAGATTGGAAAGACTATCTTTCTTCCCTTCCCTTCCCTTCCCTTCCCTTCTCTCTTCTCTTCTCTCTTCTCTCTTCTCTCTTCTCTCTTCTCTCTTCTCTCTTCTCTCTTCTCTCTTCTCTCT
>NW_017731470.1:3551864-3556904 GCF_001890085.2 Hipposideros armiger
CTTCCTTCCTTCCTTCCTTCCTTCCTTCCTTCCTTCCTTCCTTCCTTCCTCCCTCCCTCTCTTTCTCTTTCAGTAATCAGTGAAGCATCAAGTACAATTAGCACTTAATAAATGCTTTTTTGTTGATGATGATGAAGTGTTCTTTCATAGTTACAGACTGTACCTTCCTGTAATCCAGGTATAATAGGTCACAGGGAGACAATTGTGGGATGTTAAAGTTGATAAAATCTGGAGTCATATCTTTGTTATTAACAAACTGAAAACTTGGATGCAATTTTAAACAATTTCTTTATATACATTGAATGAGCTACTATCAAGGGTTGGGAGTGAAAATAAATCTACAGTTTTCATCATGGATTGTGGACTTTGGATAAAGGCAAAGAACTTTCTAAAATGCCAGGATTCCTCTAATTTTTAGGGAAATTGCTACTCTACACAGCAGATAACATATACTGATTTTTTTTACCCAATTTTTTGTCTGTATATATATATATATATATATATTTTTTTTTCTCTTGACATGGAATACTGAGAAAATCTACCACTAAATTTCGGAGATGTTGCCATAATCATTAATTTCACAGGGGATACAGATGACTACAGTAATATTTTTGTCACCTTGTTACAGTCATTTCTGGCAATAATTCATGGCACTGTTAAATTAGGGGTTAATGTTTTATCTAGACTTATCCATGGAAGTATGAGCATGGGGAATTTTAAATTCAGAACTAGAAGGGACCCAAAAGCATTTTTGTTTTTTAAATAAGGAAACAGATTCTTAGAGAGGTGACCCTTAAGATTAAATGACTAACATATTGTGGGTCCCAGCCCAGGGCCCTCTCCAGTAAACCTTGCTGCCTCTGTGAGCTCTAGGGACTGAAAATCAGGCAGAACTTACAGATGTTGAGAAATTGTTCCCACGTTTTGCCTATTTATATGGATATTTCATAGTGCTTCACTGATGCCTTCACTTTTTACACAGGTGCAATTGCGGCCATAATCGATGTGTGCTTGTGTATATGGAACGCATATATCTGACGTGTAAAGTAACGGGCCACTCTAGAGAAAACTTTTGTTCCAAATGATGCTGAACCATCACTAACCTGGCCTGTAGGTTTCCATGAGTAAACAAAATTGAATAGGATGGCAGCAAATATTTGACCTGGGGAAGAAGGGTTGAAGGTTGGAGAAAGGTGGCCGACGGTGGGATTCTCAGCTTTATGTGCGCTCTTAGGCCACGTGATTCGAGTAGCTGTACTCTGGCCTGACTGGCAGTGGGAGGCTGCCCCTCCCTTTTCTTTTATTCTCTTATTCTCCTCCCTCTACCCCTCAGTAGAGTTCCAGAAGTTCCTGTCTCCAGTCCAGGGGAAGAGATAATAGCCTCTCTCCTTGAAAGAAAAATGTAAAAAAAAAAAAAAAAATTGTGTGTCGTCATGTATTGATCTTATTTCCTATTTCTTGTAAGGACAAGGTTATGGCGAGGGTGGACCCATCTATGAAAAACTAAAAACAAGAACCTGTAAACGTTTTGTAAACTCCCCCTCTTGTTTTGTAACTCTTTTTGAGTAAATCGCGCTCAGACTTGGCTGTATCCCTGACACATTATGGCTCGGGGGCTGCTGTGTGCATCACCACAGAATGGCTGAAGTGAGGCTGACCCTAGTCCCCTGTTCACCAACTCTATAACAAGGTCCTCTCCTTTGTGCCAGGTCTTCCCATCAGACATTAAAATGTACGTCTCTCTTCCCAAATTATGGGAATCTTAATTTGTAATAAAATTACATGAATGAGTTGTGGTGAGGTTTTGGCGGGATCTAGAACATAATTGTTTCATTTAGACATGAATCTCGAAAACACTGCTTTCTTAATATGATTAGCTCAAAGCAGTCGTTATTGTTAGAATTAAGAGATTTCCTCCACAAGTCTCTCTGCCCTAGAAGATTTCTAGTATGGAGGTCTAGAGGACTATAGTACCGAAAATTGTTTTAACACATCTTCTTTTCTCTAGAACATAGCATAAAACTGCATTTCTTCTCATTATCTTCCTGGAGAGATCTTCTCAGGTTTCCAGACAATGACTAGGCTGATTGAGACAGGTATAAATAGTAAATATATCAAAGGTGAAAAAAAGGAAAATTTGAAGAATGTCATTTCCACTGAGAGACATGTTTCGGTAACCCCGTCAGGAACTTGGGGACTGCTGTTGTTTAGTGTGGAGGGCACTGTGGCTGGGAACTTTCCTAGGATAGGAGCTTAGAACGTTTACTCAGGTCCTCTTGTTCTAAACAGGGCTGCCATTGGGTGCACACGGTGGTGGAGAGCCGGATATGTGTTGAGAGTGTGAGGTATAATGAAATATCATTGAGAGCCTTGTTTTGATGTGGAATCAATTGTTACATAAAATTGCTTCTGAGTCACATAAAGAGTAAGTCACATTATTTTCAAACAATGTTTGTTTTTAAACATAGGTAGACTTGACAATGTTTGAGATGCTGAAGAAAGGGCAACCGCTCTCTCCTCTGAGACCTTAAACTCTAAAGCACAAGATGACTGGCAGCCTGATTAGTAGCTTTTATTTTCCTTTTTCAAATAAAGGAAATTAAAAGACTTTATCTTTTTATCCTCGGCCTCCTGACACCAATTCTTTCTTTCTGTTGCAAGTTAGTGTTCAGAGATGACTGTACTTTCATTGTAGAGAGAAACAGGCAGCTGATTAGAGAAAACAAGAAAACAAGGCTGATGGGAGGAGTAAGGGAAAGTTTATAAGTAAAAATTACTTTTTAAGGGTAGGGTGGATCAATTACAAAATCAAGGTTTCATATGTTAATACATTCCATGTTTCCTATTAAGGAATATTGTAATAATTATTGGGTTTGATTCCATCTTTCAAGTAGGAACTGATAATCTAAACTTCATATGGGATGCCTTTCATATTGAATGATGTCTAAGGAGCATAGTAAAGCTCAAAGTCACCATTACCCCTATAATAAAGATAAATGTACAAAGTGGGATTGCTTTCAAAGGCTAGTTTAAAAAAATCATTTTATTTTTCTTTGATTCATTAAACATACACGTGATACACAGTGAGAAGTTAATTTTCCTTCAACCACTATTCCATAGCCATCTAGCTTTTCACCCCAAGGACAATTGTCATTACTGTTCTGTGTTGTTGATCTATTAGAGGCTTCTTTTAAAAATACTTTTTTAGTTCTCTAATAACATCAGGTCGTGTGGTTCACATGTTTGACAACAGGGAAAGTTGTTTGGCTCCTTTTTAGCAAGAGGGTTGAGTGTAGCCTCAGATTTTCTTTAGAAGATGGCAGTGCATTACAACAACCCTGAGAGGCAGGTACAGCCAACCCCACTTTCCAGATGAGGACAGCTGTGAGTCCAGGGTACTGTGTGATTTTCCCAGTCAAACAGGCTGTCACCAGTAGAGCCAGGTTTCCTACCCAGGCCATGCAGTGGTGCTCAGCCAACACAGAGGTGTCCTCTGGCACCAGTTAGACTTCTCAAGTGTCGGTGCAAATTGATTTTCCTCTTTTGAAATCATGCTCCAAAATAGCCTGTAAGAAAATTTCAATACTGGGTGCACGAATGCAGATACACACAGGCCCACAACCCTTCATGACCTCCTCACGTCTCCCTGCCCAATTCTGATGACAGGGTTAATTGTTGCCATGATTCACAAACACTCTCAGGAAGAGAGGCTGGCCTTGTCTCTTCTCTTCAGCCACAACAAAATACATTAAGAAAGGAGGTGATTTGAGGCAGACTTGCTGCAAGTGTCAGGCAGTTGGTTGACACTGGTGGTTCACATCTGCAAGCTTGCCATTCTTGCCCCCAGCTCTTCAGTGGGCTCTGATTCACCTTTGAGGTATGACTTCTCAAAGCAACAACCCTGAGGCATCTGAGGTTGTCAGGGGCTCCATCAGTTTCCATTTGGGCTTCATTGGTTTGAGGATTCTTACTTGTGCACATCCTGATTTGGTTGTGCATGACCCAGTTTTTTTGAGGCCCTCTGCAAATTTGGCCTTGATGGATGTACAGCATTTATTTTAGAATCACTTTTTAAGTGGTGATCATTAACAGTTTCTGAAGCACGAACAGGAGGACATGTTGTTCCCCATTTTTATTACCATGTCATTTGGATCGTCATTAACAATTGGTTTGCATTATCTGTAAGCTACTACCTCCATTCCCCAAAGGTATTCATTTTTGCATTATTTTTAGTCTGTGCACATAGTTCTGAAAATGACCCAGGAGAGGAAGAGTACTCTTTTAAAGGAAGTTGTTTCTGAGCATGGGCTTATCATCTGTGTTTACAAAGAATGAAGTGTTCTGCCATTTATCCCTGATCTTGCAACAGTGAAGCACTTCTTATAGCTCTAAATAGGCACCTAAAAATCAAAGCCCATAATTATCCATGTATATAAGATGTCCTTTTTTCCCTTGTTATATTAAAAGCACAGAAACACATCTAACCCAGATTAGCATTTCTTAGGATTAGAATGAATAGGCTTTTAAATTGCTTTGTAACTATATCAAAGTTTATTGAAAACTATTAATTTTTTTCCTTTTCTCAGTCATGTAAGAAAGAAGCTTTTTTGAGAGTAATATTCCTCATTTGCGATGGAAAAGAGAAGTTGTATGTAGCCTCTTAATTTTCCCTCCAGGCAACTTGCCTGAAGGTGACAAAAGATTTTGGTAGTCAGGCTGGGAAACACTGGAGAGCTGTCTGCAGGCTGCCATAGAAATCAAGTCCTGGGGGGAGGCAAAGACCCCCTTCACCATCGGGGCCAGACCATTGATATATGGTGTGGAAGCTCTTGTTTCTGCATACAGGACAAAGTGTTTTCATTCATACGCTTTGTAGAAGGTTCACACTTGACGTTATCCAATGAATGTGTCTCTCCAAAACTCATATGCTGAAGCCCTAACTTCCAATGTGATGGGATTTGCAAGTGGGGACACTGGGGGGTAATTAGGTTTTGAAGAGGTCATAGGTGGGGCTCCATGATGGGATTAGCACCCTTTTTT
>NW_017731470.1:3565354-3570433 GCF_001890085.2 Hipposideros armiger
TGGTGTATCACATTAATTGATTTGCACATATTGAACCAACCTTGCGTACGAGGGATGAAACTGACTTGATCATGGTGTATGATCTTCTTAATATAGCACTGAATTCTGTTTGCTAATATTTTGTTGAGGATTTTTGCATCTATGTTCATCAGGGATATTGGCCTGTAGTTTTCCTTTTTTTGTACTGTCTTTGTCTGGTTTTGGAATTAGGGTGATAGTGGCTTCATAAAAAGAGTTTGGGAGCCTTCCCTCCTTCTGGATTTTTTGGAATAGTTTGAGAAGAATAGGTGATAATTCTATTTTGAATGTTTGGTGAACTTGTGGTCCAGGGCTTTTGTTTGTTGGGAGCTTGTTGATTACTGATTCAATTTCCTTGGTAATAATCACTCTATTCAGGTTTTATTTCTTCTTGAGTTAGCTTTGGAAGGTTGTATGCTTCTCGAAAATTATCCATTTCTTCCAGATTGTCAAATTTGTTGGCATATAGTTGCTCATAGTAATTTCTTAAAATTTTTTATATTTCTGTGGAGTCTGTTGTCACTTTGCTCTTTCATTCCTGATTTGACTAATTTGAGTCCTCTCTCTCTCTCTCTCTTTTTTTTTTTTATGAGTCTGGCTAGGGGTTTGTCAATTTTTTTTATCTTCTCAAAAAACCAGCTCTTGGTTTCATTGATCTTTTGTATTGTTTTTCTGGTCTCTATTTTGTTTATTTCTGCTCTGGCCTTTATTGTCTCCTTCCTTGTACTCCCTTTGGGCTTATTTTGCTGTTCTTTTTCCAGTTCCCTGAGATGTAAGGATAACCTGGTGATTTGAAATTTTTCTTGCTTCTTTAGGTAAGCCTGCACTGTTATGAACTTCCCTCTTAGGACTGCTTTTGCTGCATCCCAGAGATTTTGGGTTGTGGTGTTTTCATTTTCGTTTGTCTCAAGGTATCTTTTGATTTCCTCCTTGATCTCATTTTTGACTCACTCGCTATTTAGTAACATGTTATTCAGCCTCCATGAATTTGTGTGCTTTCCAGATTTCTTCTTATAATTTATTTCTAGTTTCATAGCATTGTAGTCAGAGAAGACACTTGATATGANTTTTGAGATACCTCCATACTGATTTCCATAATGGCTGCACCAATCTGCCATGATGGGATTAGTACCTTTTAAGAGAAAGAGCGAACAAAGCTAGCTCTCTCTCTCCCCCCCCCTCCCCCTCTCTCTCTCCCTCTCCCTCTCCCATGTGAGGACACAGTGAGAAGTTGTCAGTCTGCAAGCCAGGAAGAAGGCCCTCACAGGGGAACTGAATTAACTGGCATCTTGATCTTGGACTCCTCAGCCTTCAAATCACACCAAATAAGCAAACTCAATCAATTCCTGTTGTTTAAGCCACCCTGTCTATGATATTCTGTTATGGCAGCCCAAGCTGACTGAGACAACTGCCTACTTTAATACTCCTCTGACACTGAAATTTTGACATCATTTTCTAAAAGCCCTTTACTCAGTGTTGCTGTTTGCTTTATCTGAGCCACTACTGCATGTGACCTTGAAAGCCTATCAGGTAAAAAGTCTTCATGCTGTTCAGTGGACTTATTCCTCTAATGTCTCCAAGTTCAAAGGCTGATGGTAGATTTCCCTAACCCAGGGTGTTTATTTTTCTTTATTACATTTCTCTGGTAACTCATTCATAGCACTGAATCACCAACACTGTCTTAATATTATTTCATTTCTTCTCCCTTGTTTGTGCTTCTTCATAGAATCTTAGCTCTGTGAAGGTCAGGACTTGTTCTTTCTTTTTCTCTCTGCATCTTCAGCCTCTAGAACAGTATTTAGCCCTAACAGGTGCTGAATGGATGAGTAAGGAGCATTGTTAGTATGTGATGAGTGTCACTAGGTGAGAGCACCCCTGGTTCAGTGCTAACTTGGTCCCTGAAAAGAGCTAAGGGATTCTTTGGATAATGTTTTCCCAGGTTATCTCTTTCCATCCCTCTCTATTCCTTGTTTGGATGCTGTCAAACTCATTTTCTTGCTTTGTTTTGAACCGACCATTCTAAACTGACCTGTGTCAAAACTATACTGAACTAGCAAAGGGATTCCCCAGCGCTCTGAAGGGGCTCGGGAGGGGATGAAGAAATGGCCTGGCCAGATCTTAATCTCAAAGACATTATAATTTATACTCAGAACCAAGAATAAATCTAGCACAGACCCAGGAGACAATGATCCCTGGCTCTCCTCTGTTTTAGGCAGACTATAAAGCTAAGATCTTGAACATTTACATATAGAAAAGAGGGAGAAAAGATTTCTCCAATAGGCAATTATGAGCCCTAATTGCCTTGTAGTATGATGTAAAATTTGCATACAGATAAGAAGAAAACTCTGGGTGGAGTATATGTAGATTTTCATAATGTATTTGATAATTCAAATATCAGTAGAGTATCCCAGTGATTTTTCTTATTGGGGGTAAAGAGAATGATTAATCAGAGTTGGGGAGCCCATTTAAAAACAGAAAGTAAAAGGTATGGTATAATTTTCAGATGGGGAAATAGAAAGGGAGCATAAAGCCCTTGTTTTAAACAAATTTTTTATAAATGAATTTTAATTTCTAAATCTAGGAATGACATTAAACTTTCTTTGGAAAAAGATACAAGGTCCTTAAAAGGTAAACAAAACAATAGATTAGGAGCAGCATAACTATTCTAGGTACCAAAAACAGAGAGAAATTTTTTCCATAGTACTCACATAGAATACAATATATAATGTATTATATCATGTCCTCAATAGCATTCTTACAGTTACTATAGCAGTATGTTTTATGAGATTATGTTTCTACTATCCTTCAATAGATAAATACTTTAATGCCAAAATTCAGTGCTTACCATTTATTCTTAAACTTCATGAAGCACAATAGTAATCATGCTCATCATTAAATATATCGGATTGATTGAAAAAAAATATTTTTGGTTGGGAGACAAGCTAAAAAAGAGATAAATGCAGAAAGTGTATAAATCTCTGTAAGTGGGGATAAAAATGGCAACTAGAAGATTTGAGAGGTTTTAGGTAATAGCAAAAACTAGTATTTATCAAGAGCTTACCATGTGCTGGTCACTGTTCTAAGCACTTGACGTCTATTATTTTACTTAGCCTCCTAACCATTGTAGGACGTTGGTGCTATTATTACCCTCAGTTCATGAGTGACGAAGTTCAGAAAATTAACTTGCCTAGATCATACAAATGGTAAATGGTAGGGTAGGATTAAAACTTAGGGTTCCTGATTCAGAAATTGTGATCCATTAGAGGGTACCTCACACACGAAATGAAGGGAATAGAAAAGAAACAAGAAAAGAGATTAAAGATCTGGAATATTGCTTATTGAGAAAACTCTTGAAGGAAGAAAGAAAAAAAAGCAGAGTATCTGGAAGACTGCTGAAAAACCAAACCAAATGTTGTTCTTTTGGTTTATAATTAGGATGCGTTTTACACCTGCATTTTTTGTGGGTTGTTTTGGTCAAATTAATTTAGAGGAAATCAGAAGAAGGCTGGCAATAAAAATGTCCGAACAAATGAAAAGGGAAGTTTGGAGAAAGACTTTATTTTAAGAATAAAGGTTGAGGGAAGGCTGAGATTAATATCTATGAAATCATAACTGACATGACTAAAGTGGATAAAAAAATTATTCCTGAAATAGCTGGCAAAGTAAATCTAGGACATGAGAAGGCTATTGTGATGCTCTCGTTGAGTGACAAACCCATGGCATTGTTACCCCAAGAGTTAGTGTAGGCAGGATACACACTATCTATGGCTGTGTTGAACAACTTAATTATAAACAATCCCTGAAAACTGAGATGGATCCAGCCTATGAGAGCGATGACAGGGAAGGTAGTCATGAGCCTTACACAGCCAAGTGTTTCTCAAAGAACTAAAAGAGAGAAATAGAACTGAAGTGGTCATGTGGCTTTGAAGTCAGACTGACCTACGTTTAGGTTCTGACTTTGTCGTTCACAGAGAAGTTATTTAATCCCTCTGAGTTGCAGTTTCATCACCTGCCAACTGCAGATAATCATACTTCACTGGGCAATTGGACTTGGCATATAATTGGCACTGAAAAAATGTTGGCTGTTATTCTGATTAAGATGATCCCATGTATGTCTGTGTGATATGCTCAAAAAATACTTTCTCTTCTGTTAGGCTGAGGATGTTGAGGGTTTCAATTTTATTTTACCCTGAGCTGAGAGTCTTAGGCTCAGCTCTGAATTTCTTTCAACAATAAAATAAAATAAAATTAGTGTACAATTCTGTAATACATCATCTATATATCACATTGTGTGCTCATCACCCAGAGTCAGCTCTCCTTCCATCACCATATATTTGATTCCGTTTACCCTCATCTACCACCCCACTCCCCACTTACCCTCTGGTAACTACTGAACTATTGTCTGTGTCTATGAGTTTTTGTTTCTTTATTTGTTTGTCTTGTTCCTTTGTTGCTTTCAGTTTTATATACCACATATCAGTGAAATCATATGGTTCTTGACTTTTTCTATCTGATTTATTTTGCTTAGCATAATAGGAATTTTTGTTCATAACTCCATATGGCATGATGGGAAATTGCAGTGCCCTCCCTTAATCTTGGGGAAATACATACTTTTATGACATTCTCTTATAAATGAGAGCAGCTTGCATATATTTATTTCTTGATTACTTTTTTATTATTAGTTTCAGGTGTACAAAACAATGCGATAGTTACCTTTTTCACCCCTCGCAAAGTGACAACCCCCCTTCCCCCATCCACTGCCCTCCCACCCCCGATATTATACATATCTATTACAATTCCATTGACTCCATTCCCACATTATACTCCACATCCCATGGCTATATGTATATGAAATTATAGTTGACATACAATTTATTCAACATCAGCTTCAGATATACAGTGTGGTGGTCAGGCCTCTACACTGTATATGAAGTGGTCTCCCTAACAAGACATGAGTCCATCTGGTCCCCTAAAAAATGTTTACAACATTATTGATTATATTCCCCAGATTGTCTTTTCTATCCCTGAGGCCATAATGTAGTTACCAATTTATATTGTCTC
>NW_017731470.1:3574678-3578547 GCF_001890085.2 Hipposideros armiger
CCTTCTTTGTCCTTTATTATATTCTTTAATTTAAAGTCTATTTTATCTGATATAAGTATTGCTACTCCAGCTTTCTTCTCAATTCCATTTGCATGAAATATTTTACTCCATCCGTTTACTTTCAGCCTGTATGTGTCTTTTGATCTGAGGTGAGTCTCCTATATACAGCATATGCAAGGGTCTTGCTTTCTTATCCATTCAGCTACCCTATATCTTTTGATTGGAGCATTCAATCTATTTACATTTAATGTGATTATTGATAGGTGAGTAGTTATTGCAATTTTGTTATTTGTGTTCCTGGTCTTCGTTAGTTAGGTTGTTTTTCTCTTTCCTCTGCTTAAAGAAGCCCTTTTTACATTTCCTGCAATGCTGGCTTGGTGGTAATGAATTCCTTTAACTTATTCTTTTCTGGGCAGCTCTTATCTCTCCTTCAATTTTAAATGATAACCTTGCTGGGTAAAGCAATCTAGGTTGTAGGCCTTTGTTTTTCATCACTTTGAATACCTCCTGCCCCTCCCTTCTAGCCTGTAGAGTTTCTGTAGAAAAGTCAGCTGATATTCTTATGGGGGTGCCCTTGTAAGTAACTTGCTGTTTGTCCCTTGCTGCTTTTAGGATTCTGTCTTTGTCTTTAACCCTTGCCATTTGCACTATAATGTTTCTTGGTGTGGGCCTGTTTGGGATCATCTTGGTTGAAACTCTCTGCACTTCCTGGGCTTCTATGTCAATTTCCTTTGCCAGGTTAGGGAAGTTTTCAGACATTATTATGTCAGCTATGTTCTTTATCCCTTGCTCCCTCTCTTCTTCTTCTGGTATTCCTATGATGTGCATGTTGTTGCACTTGATGTTTTCATTCAGCTCTCTTAAACTATTTTCAATGTTTTTTTGTTCTTTTTTCTTTTTGTTGTTCCGCTTGGATGATCTCTGCTATCTTGTCTTCCTAGTCACTAATTCAGTCCTCTGCCTCATCCAATCTGCTAGTAAATTCCATCGAGTTTGTTATTTAATTCAGTAATTGTATTCTTTAGTTCTAGCTTGTTGTTTTTTCATAATTTATGTTTCTTTATATTCTCAATAATTTCCTTGAACATTCTAATAATCAGTGTTCTGAACTCTGTCTCCGATAGGTTATTTACCTCTATTTCCTCTGATTACACTAATTCAGAAGGTTTCTTCTGTTTTTTTATTTGGGATGTGTTTCTTTGTTTTCCCATTCTGGCTTACTCTTTGTGCTTGCTTTGATGTAATAATAGATCCCCTAAGTCTCTCAGTCTTTTCTGGGTGGACTTATCTGGTATGTGTCCTTTATATTTGAATTGCTCATTCTCCCTTTTCTCCTGTGTGTGTGCACCAGAGGTGTTCCTTGTGTTGTGTGTCTTCTCCTGTTGAAATCGAGTTTTGATTGCTTTTGGCTTGTCAGTAGGTGGGATTGACTCCCAGACTGAATAGCTGTGAGGATTAGCTGTGTCCACAGTGTATGAGCTGCTGTGTGAGGATTGACCCCTCTGATGAGGCTTGGCCCCTATGGGCTCTTGTGCCTGTAGCAATTTCCCTTTGGGTGTGACTCTTGTAGGTCAAACCCCGTAATGCTCTTGTCTTATCTAAAGTTGGCCTCTGGGTGTGATGATTCTTGTGCCTCTTTGACTGGGCCCTGCTACAGAGAGAATTTTAGAGCAAAACAGTTCAACAAGCACAACCACAACAGCCACCAAAGGAAACTAGATACTCTCACGTGTAAAAAACAACAACAACCAACAACCTACACTCACCATGTATAGAAATATCAAGCAAACAAAAGGGAAAACAAACAAACAGAAACAAAATAGTAACAAAAAACAAGGACAAATAGCAAAACAAAATAAAATAAAATATAATAAAAAAGAAAATAGAATAAACAAGAGAAACAAAATAGCAACACTCCCCCCAAAAATTGCAGAAAAAATGGAAAGAAGGAAAAGTAGAGCAATGAAGAGAAAGAAGAAAGGAAAGAGAGAGAGTAGAAAAGAAAGACGGAGAGAAAAAAGAAATTATATATATATATATATATATATATATATATATATATATATATATATATATATATCCACATACATGTACCTTTATATATGCCTATATTAAAAACTAAAAATGATGATAATGAAATAGAAAAAAACAAAAACAACCAACACAANTCATTTATTCAGTTCTTTAGATTCCACATATAAGTGAGATCATATGGTATTTGTCTTTCTCTGACTGACTTATTTCGCTTAGCATAATGTTCTCTAGGTCCCTCCATATTGTTGCAAATGGTACAATTTCCTTCTTCTTTATAGCTGAGTAATACTTCATTGTGTAAATGTACCATAGTTTCTTAATCCAGTCATCTACCAATGGGCATTTTGCTTGTTTCTAAGTCTTGGCTATTGTAAATAGTGCTGCAATGTGCATATATTTTTTCGAATTAGTGTCTTGGGTTTCTCTGGATAAATACCTAGGAGTGAAATTGCTGGGTCATAAGGTAGTTCCATTTCCAGTTTTTTGAGATACCTCCATACTGGTTTCCACAGTGGCTGAACCAATCTGTAATCCCACCAAGAGTGCACCAGGGTTCCCTTTTCCCCACAACCTCGTCAGCACTTGTTTGTTGATTTATTGATGATAGCCATTCTGACCGGGGTGAGGTGGTATCTCATTGTGGTTTTTATTTGCATTTCTCTCATGGTTAGTGAGGTTGAACATTTTTTCATAAGCCTGTTGGCCATCTGTATGTCCTCTTTAGAGAAATATCTCTCTATATCCTCTGCCCATTTTTTAATTGGGTTGTTTGGTTTTTTGGTGTTGAGTTGTATGAGTGTTTTATAAATTTTGTATATTAACCCCTCATTGGATATTTCATTGACAAATATGTTCTCCCATTCAGTAGGCTTCCTTTTTGTTTTATTGATGGTTTTCTTTGTTGTGAAAAAACTTTTAAGTTTGATGAAGTCCCATATGTTCATGTTTTCTTTAACTTCCCTTGCCCGTGGGGATGTATCAGTAAAAATATTGCTCAGGGTAATGTCTGCTAATTTAGTCCCTATATTTTCTTCTAGGAGTTTTATGGTTTCTGGTCTTACATTTAAGTCTTTAATCCATTTTGAATATGTTCTTATATATGGCGTAAGGAGGTGGTCCAGTTTTATTTTTTTGCATGTGTCAGTCCAATTTTCCCAGCACCATTTATTAAATAGACTATCTTTACCCTAATTCTTGTTTCCATTGTCATAGACTAATTGTCCATATATGCATGGATTTATTTCTGGGCTCTCTATTCTGTTCCATTGATCTATGTGCCTGTTTTTATGCCAGTACCATATTGTTTCAATTACTGTAGTCTTGTAGTACGTTTTAATGGCTGGTAGCATGATACCGCCAACTTTGTTCTTATGTCTCAGGATTGCCATGGCTATTCAGGATCTTTTTGGTTCCATATAAATTTTAGGATTATATTTTCTATTCCTGTGAAAAATGCCCTAGGTAGTTTAATAAGAATTGCATTGACTCTATATATATTGCTTTAGGCAGTATGGACATTTTAACTATATTAATTATTTCTATCCATGAGCATGGTAGGTGTTTCCATTTATTTGTATCTTCTTTCATTTCTTTCTTCAGTGTCATAATTTTCTGAGTACAGGTCTTTTACGTCTTTGGTTAGATTTATTCCTAAGTATTTTATAGTTCTTAAAGCAATTATAAATGGAGCTGTTTTCTTAATGTCTCCTTCTGATAGTTTATTATTGGTATATACAAATGCAACTGATTTCTGAATATTGATTTTGTATCCTGCTACCTTACTGAATTTGTCTATCAGTTCCAATAGTTTTTTGATGGAGTCTTTGGGGTTCTCT
>NW_017731470.1:3583634-3595162 GCF_001890085.2 Hipposideros armiger
AGAAGAAAGGAAAGAGAGAGAGTAGAAAAGAAAGACGGAGAGAAAGAAAAAATTATATATATATATATATATATATATATATATATATATATATATGAACATATATATCCACATACATGTACCTTTATATATGCCTATATTAAAAACTAAAAATGATGATAATGAAATAGAAAAAAACAAAAACAACCAACACAAGCAACCAACAAAAAACCCTCCAGAACACCCAAAAGAACCCAATTAACAACAACAATATAACGCACCAAAAATAAAAAAAAAAACACAAGAAACAACCAGTGCCAGTCTTGGCTGAAGTCCACCAAGCTCTCCCCAGGTTTTCCTCTGCTATACACACACTCCTGTTGTGTCTTGTGGGGGCAGAGCCGACCACCTGGTGCCCAGAGTAACCCTGGCAATGCAGGTCTATTTTAGATGAGTGGGGTTATGAGGTGTGATTGGTAGTTTTTACAAAGTCAATGCTGTTTCTGCTTTCGCCTGCCCAGAGGCGCGCTGAGTGCTGAGCAGCCAGAAGGCTGGATGTGTATCTTCGGGCACTCTTTCCACTGGACGCTGTGGTGGGTTGGAGATTTCAGAACTGTTAAAAGTCACCTGCCGGAGGTCTTCATGTGACTCAGCTGTGCAGAAGGGCTGGGGGCGGGGTGTGTAGGCACACTCTTCTGCAGCCTCTTCTCATGTGGAGTTTCTTAATCCACTGGGAGTAGGAGCACCTCTGTAATCTGACCCTACTCCGCCATTCAGGGTTCAGTTTAAGGCTCTGGCAAGGTGGGGGCCAAGGTTTCTGAGAGAGGATGGGTGTGGGTTCTTAACTATGCAGTTTTCTGCTTTCTGTCTGAGAAAAAAGAGGAAAAAAAAAGCCCCCCCCCCTTCTGAGATCAGTTGCTCCAGCCAAGCTCCTGCTGTGCTCCAGGAGGGACCCTTGGGGAGCAGGAACAGAACCCACCCTGGCGCTGCAGCGCTCTCCGCTCTGCCTCCTGGGGTCCCCATCTCCGCAGCTGCGGGTGCAGGCTGCATCTCCACATGTCTCGCTTCCCTCTTCTCCGGCTCGCCTGGTTTGAGGTTTCTGCCTCAGAGTCCGCACGCCTGGGGGCTCCTGTCACACTCCCGGAGGGCCCCGGTGGGTGCAGGGACTGAGCCTGTCCTGGCTCTGCAAACACTCTCCGCTCTATCTCCTGGGTTCCCACAGCTCTGCAGCCGCGGTGCAGACCACTCCTATGCACCCACATCTCCTCTCTCTTCCCACACTCCCCGGCCCAAGGCTTTTGTTTCAGAACTCTTGCTACACTCTAGGCGGGCCCGCTGGGCGCAGGCAGCGAGCCTCGAGAACACTCTCCAATCTGCTCTCTGAGGCCCCGTGTCTCAGCAGCTGCGGGTGCGGGCTGCGCCTCCATGCGTCTCGCCTCCCTCTTCCCCCATGCGCAGATCTGCCCACCTTTAAATACTCGTCGTGGGAGTCTCTTCGCTGTTCTGTGTGCTCGGTATGGGTTTGTTTGCTGAGTTACACAGTTCAAATTGTGGCGATTTCCAGGGGGAGAACTCAGGGAGCCCTCCTCACCTCCGCCATTTGCCCCCTTCTTTGGATTACCTTTTCTTAATAGCTTACAATTATATAGTGATCTCTATATCCGTCTTGAATTTTTGTTTGTTTGTTACTTGGTTTGTTTCTGATGATCCTTTTATGCCTATAAGGCAAAAAGGAAAACATTGTGTGTTTGCCTTTCTTGTGAGAGTGGATTTCTTTTGTTTGCCATTTCTTATCTCCTAGATTGAGAACCCTTGAGTCTAGGGACCAAAAATAGTATAGGTACAACAACAATTCTCAAATAAGCTTTCTGCAATGGAAATGACAAGCTGAATAAAAAAGTAGAATGTGTTTGTTTTGACTCACATGTTGCCTAGAACTTCAGAGTCCCTGCTCCATTTTGTCTAAATCAACATGTCAGGTGATCTGGCCACAAAGGCTGTGTGTGACACTGATGCACATTTTGCTGAAGCAAGGTCAGCAGTCAGATCTGGAGAGCTACACCCTGGGGAGTTCAGCTGTGACAGTTGCCCAGAAAATTATAATTTATAAAATTATTTCCTAAATTTCAACAACATTTCTCATTTTTGGGCAATGTCTTTTTTTTTTTTAATTCTTGTTTTTCTATTTGCCTTGTGAGTTGGTGATTCTTTTTTAGTGACAGCAGTTAGGATTGACTTAAGAGAAAAACAGGAAGAAAGAAGTCCAGAACTTTGAAATTATGTATTTCCACTTCCATAATATTTATAGTTTCAAAGAAATAAATAGAGAAATAATTTTAAAAGGGGAGCACCAGCCAAAAAAAAATTTACAGTGGAAAGCAAATAGTTGATTAGAATCTGAGATGATGACTATTACTTTGTTATTTTCATAAACTGACATCCACCTTAAAGACATAACTTTGGAAAAATGTATAAAATTAAAAACACATTGACAGTAAAGCATGTGCACCCCATCCTCTCTTTATTTTTACCTCAGCTTCAAATTTTCTGGCTATAGTCATAAAAAGAAAGGAACGGTCAGTGAAGAACAACATAGTCTCATTTAATCTTTAAACTTCTTTACATGCTTTAGCTGACATGTACCTAGAGCCCAGGGCCAGTCACCATAGGTTTCTTTGAATTGCTGCTTCTGCATGTCTCTCTCAACAATGGTTTCCAGGACGGAGTCTGCTCAGAAATGCAGTCAACATCCATGTTTGCTTTACATTTTTTTTTAAAGGATATTTTCAGTCAACTAGGTAAGTGTATCACAGAGAATTTCAGCTACAAATTAAAGTGTACTTTGAGAGACAGAGGGCGAGAGAGAGATGATTGGAGCTGAAACGTCTATATTAAATTAATGAGACATCAGACAGCTACACTTCCATGACTATCCCCTCCGCATTACCCAATGCATGCCACTTTTTTCCCCCTTCTTCACATTTACTAAAAAAAATTGCCAGGGTCACCCTTCTGCACTCTTTTCCCTGCATTCACCCATGTCTTTTGTAGGCTGGTTTCGAAGTGTATTTGGCACACGTCCTATCCCACAATGAGAAAGAAGAGAAAATGGATAAAAAGGAATGAGGGTTCTCTATTCAGAGGTGCTGAGTCTAGACTTTCGTAAATGATGTAGGCCCTACGTTCTGAGTGAAATCTTTGTAAATTGAGGCAAAAATGCCTATATGGTTTAAAGATTTTGCATTTATTATTTTAAAATGAACGCCTATTTTGGAGAGTACAGATAAAGTTGTCAATGTATTTTCCACCCGTGGAGGAAGGCTTCAGAATGGCCCCTGGCTGCTTTCCTCAGAGAGGACACCTACTTTGTGATGGTATGCAAGTTAAGTTCAAATTCCCGTTTCCTTGTTCAGCTTGAGCAACACTCAACAGTTGACAATAAAGGCTCTCCCCTCCCCTTTTTTGTTTTGTTTTGCCTTGTTTTTAAACATCGAATTAAAGAATTCTGGATATAGATTAACTTCTCTCCCTCTCCACCACCCTCCCCTCCGACCCCCAACTGTTTTGACTGCCAGGGACTAAGCACCACAGTGCTTTAATGGATTCCCTACTTTGATGATAAAATCCTTGGTTTTTTATTATTATTTTTTTTTACCAAAAAAAAAATTATTCTCTGCTTCTAACAAAACTCTAATCTTGGACTGTCTGACTCCTTTTTCCCTGCATCGCCTCCCTCCACATTTCAGGAAGGAGGGATTAAGCAACCCTGCTATGTTTCTTTTGAAAGTAGCAAAAAAAGTGTCTTTGAGATGGCTTATGCTGAGTCATGACACAGATACTTTTTCTATACCACCCAGGCCATTTTGAATTAAGACAGGAAGCCTGACTCTAAGCCACTGTTGAACCAAACCCTGGAAAGACAGACGTGTGGAAGAAGGGAAGAAAACAACCTTTACTGAGTAAAAAATGGGGCCTTTCTTCCAATGTATGGATCCGAAGTGCTGGATCTTTGGAATGAATTTGAGATTCAAGTTACACTTTCCTTAGAGCAGATATTGTGATTAAACTCATTGAATAAACCCTTTTTAACCTGTTACATGACATACTCGTATGCATAGAGATTAAATTCTGCACCTTCTCCATCCCACTCCCCAACCTCTGCATCTATCAAAACCATTGCACTATAACGTCTTGTTGCAAAAGACCCCTGGAAACACGTTAGCCTAGGAGTGCCCAGCACTTGGGTCGCTGGGGGAGCCATGCATGCCGGTGCCCTTATGTGCTCCCGGGATAGGAAACTCCCTTGTGTCCAGTGAAAGCTGCATTTCTAAGGCCCACACCCAGGCCGCACCTTCAGAGTCATGTGAGGCTGGAAAGAGACAGAGACAAGGTTCACAAAGGGAAAAAAGGTCCCCTCCTCTCTCTCTACCTGCATCTCCTTCCTCAGGTGGGTGACTGGGCCTTGCCATTACTGCTTCTTCTGATGAAAGGAATGTGGCACTTGACCTACTCCTCTCTTCCTCAAGGCTCAGTAAAGGGTTAAGAGCCATTTCTTCCTAGAGGGGTTCCTGACACCCACTCCTACCCACCTCTGACTTCTCACCTTCCCCTCAGCCTCCTGCTTTTTGTCCTCTCCTCTGTAGCTGGGTAACCCTCTATCATACCACTTTCTTGTGGGTCTCTCTCCAGACTGGGGACCATTTCTTCTAGACGTGGAGCTCCAGGAATCTTAGTAAATCTTTGCAGCCTCCTGTCTAGCACTTAGTAGATGCACAATTGTTAACTGAATGAGCAAACAAACTGTGGGAGCCCGCAAAGCTCTTCTGACTTCCTGACTATGCCAGTAAGCCACTTTTTTATGTTGAGCCAGACAGATCAAGCCTAACACTTCTTAAAATAGGAGATAGTTTGGAGGAGGAGGAAGAGGAAGAAAACAGTGATAGAAATAATCTCCTGGTAAACAAAGTAAAAGCCCTTGTCAGGATCAACAAATAAAAAATAAAATGGGAATCTGTTTTACTGCAAACCGAGTATTCGAAACCTAGATTCAGGGCTGCCTTGCTTTATCAGTGGGGGCGACCACAAATCCACTTGTGTCAGTTTCTGCACTTTTTCTTTTTTTTTTTTTTTTTCCTTTCCAGTTCCGTGGTATACTTGAAGCCATCAAAGTGCTCGAATGATCTATACCAGTCATCTCCAAAGTTTTAAACTGGGCACTGTATAAGTGAAAAATGTATCAGCTCACATCTCCACTTTCTATGTAGCTATAAATTATAGGCATGTACTATCACTACTATGCTAATACACCCTGCACATTATAAACCATTACACATATAAATTAAAAGAGGAGATACACATATAAAGAGAAATTCCAGCACTTTCTCCCCAGACTTGGATGGATCATTGTGGATGGCACACCCCAGTTTGGAGGTCACTGCTATAATGTGACTTTTCCCACCAGTGACTTAATGGCTTGGACACATTCAGAAATTGTAGGAGTGGGCTACTCGTTATTCTCCTCTCTGCCTCAATATATCTTTCCTGACGATACAGCCTTGTTTATCTCCCAGGAACGTAGAGATCAATGAATGGTACACTTGACTCTAAGAACGAGGTTATTCATTTGGTATATTGTATATTAATTCCTTCTAACTTCTACTGTTTTCTGGGAAAACCTTATTTTATTAAATTATATCAATGCTTCAATTAGGTAGGGTTATAGAGTCCTCTTCATCTTTGAATTGTGGAATTTTAACAGTTTAAAGAATATTAGTGGTGACCTCTAGTCTAGTTATTACCCAGTGACACGAGAAAACTGAGCCAGAGAGAGGATACTTCCTGTATATGGCTGCTAACCCCCATGGTCTGCAAAATTGACCTTTTCTCCTCTTCTCTAATTTTGTTTACCCTCCTCTGAGTGGCCACATACTCAAAGACAGACTGAGCCCTCAAATCAGTTAAGGAAATTCTTTCCGTGAGCTTTGCTAAGTGGCTGGGTTTGTGTTTAGGTGTGTGACCAAGCTTCTTGGAAAGTTTCTTTCACTTAAAAAAAAAGGACACAACTGATAGACATTCCCTTGCTACCTCGGGATCTCATCACCTGTATGTAACATGGACACTTCGGCAGCCACCTGAGGGCCATGGGGGGAGGTACTTTACAGGGACAATTTACCCAGAATGCATGACAGAGTAGAGAGATGGACAGAAGTCATGGAGCTGTCAACTTAGGCACACTGGACCTTCCCTACTTCTGGGCTTTGTGCTATGAAAAATAATAAATGCCCTCATTGTTTAAACCACGCTGATAGTTGCATTTTCTGTTATTTGTAGCCAAACTCGTCTTAACTGATATACTTATCCAACAGGGTTGGAGATGTCAGAAACGGAACAAGAATCCAAAACTTGAATAGCAAATACTATACTGCTTGGTTTTATTCACAAATAATAGCTTAAAGAATCCATTCATCCTGCATGGTAAGAGCAGTTAGTTTCTTTCACTTCAGAAACTTTTTAGTCCCTGTAAACCTAGGAGGTTCTGAAAGAATAATTATTTGATTAGAAGGATGCTCATCTTCCTTCTGAATGTTCAACTCTGGTGACGGCTTGATGGGCTTCTTCTGGGAAAACATATTTACTTTTTAATATTGAGCTCCTCATGCAGCGATATCCAGTTACGCTCTAAATTTCATCTATTGGCAAACACAATTTGCCTACAGAAGCCTGGGCCAACAGTCTCTCAATGAATTAGTGGCAAAACGCCTGAGTGTGGAATCAGGGTTTTTGTATGTTCAAACTAAAACCCCATCCGAGCCTGGTCCAAGGTGCTTTTGCTGCTGCCAATTAGTTGGGACACTCAGAAATAACCCAGGAGCTTATAAAGGTAATGAGTGGTTTCAAATCACCCATAGACACCCATAGTAAATGGAAAAGCTTTTGTCAACATCTTTAATGGTTTCAGTTGGTAAATTATTAACAGAATATATGTGGAGTTCTCAGCATTTCAAATATACTTTCTTTCTGAACAAGAACATTGGAGAACAGTGTCCCCTGCCAGCTCCTAAGCTACAGGTGCCCACTCTGCTGTCCCGGCCTCCCTCCCTCTCCCGGGGTATGTTGAGTCTTCCGTCTATTACAGAGGGGGTTTCTCTTCACACTGCTGAGGGCTCTTAGCTTCTCGTGCGTGCTTACCCTTGTCCAGGCCTTGTCATGTGACTAGTTTCATTGCATTCAACTCCTCCCTCCTGGCATGTGGGGGAAAGATCACAATTTGAAAAAAAATTAGCAAAAACTTGGACTCCAGTGAAGGCGTTGCCACTTAACTAACCTTCAGTAAATCACTTAACTTCTCTCAGCCTCGATTTGTTCCGCTGTAAATCGGGGGCGGTCATACTATGTGTGTTAGCTACACCGCAGATGTCAGAATCAAGTGACATAATCCTCATGGATAGTCTGTGGACCTTAGGATTCTCAGGATTTACCAACTGGATTGTTTATGGTCATATTTTTCCTTCATAGGAGGTTGACAGACAGCCACTCAAATGTTCCAATTCTGCCTGACTCAGTAGGCAGGGAGAACAAGTCCACATGCCAGTGAGTCAATGACACATATGACACATTTGTTGGGAAATATATAGAGTGTGGTGCTGTTTTTACACTAACAAACATGGAGAAGAAGATCTTGTTATTATTTTTCACAACAACATGTCCTGACTTATACCTAGCATGCTGGGTAATATCCCTATGCTGGGGACATTCATTATTCAAGGGAGAAAGGGTAAGGTTTAGAAGAATAAAGCAAGGGTGGGTAAAAGAGACAGGTTATACTTTATCAAGATTTTTTTTTTTTTAAAAAAAGAGCACTAGCTCTTACATCGTTGTGATTACATCTGTGGGACAGGAGACACTGTCCTGAATCAGATGACAGTAAAATGTATTGCTTATGACTGTCACTAACTGGATGAAGCTGGGAAAAATATGTAATTTCCCTGAGCTAGGTGTTTCCCATCAATGAAATGGAAATGGTACCTACCTCAGAGGGTTGCTGCGAATATTAAATGGGATAACACACAAAGTAATTAGCACGCAGTGATGATGCTCTGTGCATGTGTGCGTTACTATTACCCAGTTTCTGGTTCACCGAGAAGCCACATTCCACTGATGACTTATTGATCACATATAAATCACAGTATCCTGCTGTGAGGTAGTCAACTTTGAAGGTGCTTAGAATCTAGACCAAAAAAAAAAAAAAAAGTAGAGAAGACAAGGGCACAGAAAACAAGGAAAGTCAATAAAGATACTAAATACAGACCAGCACTGGCTATAGATACTGAGAAAAGTTCGAGTTCCTTGAGACCTGAAAAATTCACGGAGGTTGTGCTTCCTAGGCAGTGTCATGGAGAATGGTTATGTCCTGAAATGGAGAAACATTCCAGCTGTAGAAGCCCCAAGGGCAAAGGCATGCTGAAGAAGCAGGAAGAAATCTAGACTGGCTAGAATGGCCAGCCAGTGGGGACTGGCTGGATAGCAAGGTAGGGTCAGGCAGCCTTTTCATGAAATCTGGTGTTGGCTCCCAAACCAGTGGAGTCTACCTGGCCATTGCTCACGAATTCCTGTTTCTTAAGAGAGCATCTGCAATGAGCAATGTCTGGGGATGCCTCATCAGCACATGGTATTCAGCATGGCCTGGCCTTTTCTCCTGGTAAAGAACTTCCTGTTGATCAACACCTACTGGGCAGCTTTGGTGTGCTAGGTATCAAGGAAGGTTATGAAGAAAACGGAAAGCATGCAAGGTTCTTGGCCAGGGGGTCATTCTTGTTATAAGATAAAATGTACATGGAAAGAGAATGGGCGAGCTGCATGTTTTAAGAAAAAAAAAAAAAAGACCTTTCAAAAAATAGCATCATATAAATAGAAAACTGGGTGACATTCACTGTTGTTGAAAAAGGTGTGGTTGTTGCGAGGTTTGTGTGTGTGCAGACACACCTGAAATCATGATTTGACTGTGTTTTGTCTGATGCATCAGAGGCCCACTCAGCCCGGGGGAGCAGTAGGCATGCCACAATATTTCCTGTTTGCCTGGCAGGTTACCCATCCTATTTTGATCTTGCTCCTTCAAAGCAGGGATGATGTGTTCAATGATTAAAAAAAAAAAATATCTTGCTCATCTTCTTTTGTATTCATGGATCATGCGTCTCCCCTTCTTCCTCCTCTGCCTGACTCTTAGTGAAAGTTTAACATTTTCTCCCCACAGCTGCTGACAATTCTTTCTCCTCCTCAGAACTTTTATAATATTCTGGAGGAGGACCCCTGCATGCCCCCTGCTTCTTGCTAAGTGTTAGGACAAACTAAACCCTGGTAGGTGAGTTGCCTGTATGTGTAATTTAGAATTAGAATGAAAAAAAAAATGTACATACAGAAAAACCATAGCATTATTTTTGGTAAATGAGGATATTTTTGGTAAATGAGGTTAAGCTATATAAGGTTTTCATATGCTCATAAACACAACTGATAGAATCGAAGAGAGACACCTGGTTCCAGGTACTTGCCAAGTCTTCATGAAGGTGAGCAGGAGAAGAAGACGAGGGTGGCCGGAGTGGGAGCCTCCCCCAGCATGAGCCCTTTGAGTAGGGACTGCATCTCTTATTCTTTTGGCCTACGGCAGTGCTAGACACATGGGAGAGGCTTGCTGAGAGCTTTGTATGCATAAAATAAGTGAATAAACTCCAAGATTCCATGGATTAGAGGTAGCTTCAAGCAGATCTGCAGACCTCTGAAGCCTCACTTCCGGATTTAGCAGAGAACCACTGTGGCTCTGTACTGCCCTGGGCCCATCTCCAGTTTTAGTAATGTGGTGTTTCCTTTGGAGCAAAACTACTGGTTGAGGCCTGAGACGAGAAAGTACCTGTCCAGCTTTTGCTTAAGAAATACTATTAGTGATTGCAGGGTCTTTTTATTCCCAGAGTTTTCTTCTCTCAGGCTCCTTGCTGTTAATATTAAATACAATTTAAAAATACCTGTATAATTGTAACATTTAAATTTTATACATAAATTATAGCATTTAGCATGTGAGCTAAAAACCCATACCTATTTACTTTCTAAATAAAATATGCATAATTTCCCACGGGGCTAAATAGAAGACAGTGTTACACAGGAAAAGTGCACATTGTAACTTTGTCATAGTAATGTCCTTGGGGCTATCATTATTTTTAAGGAAAAAAGAAAGTTCTGTTTGTCTCTTGGTCTAAGTAAGAATGGGTGGGGGATACAGGCACCTTCTTTGATTACAAAGGAGTCATAGTTTGTGTCATTCAAGCATGTTTCTCTCCTTTCTACCAACCAAACAAAACAAAACAAAAACTCTAAAAACAAAACAACCCACAACAATAGCAGAAGCAACAATAAAAACAACAAACAAGAGGGGGAAATGCTACCAAATTTAGATCCGCAAATGAGATTTGGGAATTTCATGCGGTTTATGTAATTCTAGGAAAGAGATGCTTTATGTGTTGCTATCAAAGGAAAGTGGGAGACAGGAAAAAAAGAAAAGAGAAAAAAAACAAAGAAAGACAAAGTGCTGTGTCTGAGTCAGTGTGTCTCAACAGGGACATTTGCGGTAATGTGGTCAATCATATTTTACAGATATAACGAAGAATTCTGAAAGGAATTTAAAAATGGGTTGGAATCCCCTTGATTAATTGTACATTTTATTCCCACTTCCAAAATTCCTATTGTTTTAAACTTTTTTGAAAGAGGATTTCTTCCTGTTATGGTTTATAAATGTCTCAACGTGTGGGTGTATGGCAAACCACTCCAAATTTACCCTCAGAGAAATATTCTTTAATTTCAACTGTTCCGGTTCTCCATTTGGTTTTTGTATGATAATCCTCAGCTCCCGCTGCTCGTCTGTCTTTAAACTCTCTCTGGGTGAAGTAATTCATTCTCATGCCTTCGACTCCTATCGATGCCTAGTTTTTATACCCATCACTGACATTTTGACTATTCTTCCGCCTCATGCCTTAAGCAGGGTTAAGAAACTTGCATGTATTCTTCTCATTTAAGAAAAATGTGATAAAAATCAAACTTAATTATTTTTCTCTTAGTTCCCTTAATAAAAATCAATGATACCATCATTTATTGAGTTTCTTAATTGCACAAATATTTGAGTGCCAATTATATACCTGTGATGCTAAGGTCTAGTGACCAAACAGGCATAGTCCCTGATCTCATGGAGTATTATAGTCCAGAGGTACAAATGTATTAGTAAAATAGTCACAGAAATATGTAATAAATAGTAGAGATAATGGCCATGGAATAACTAGATTTCTGCAAGTAAATAATACCAAAATCTCAGTTAGTCCAAATAGTCAAAAATGCCTTCCTAGGCAGCACATACTTTAACTCCCATATCCAATCACTAAGACCTATTGGCTGCACCCCCATTTTTGTAGTTGCAACCCTATTGGGGGCCTTTTACTTCTGATGTTTGGATTAGCTCAATTGGATCCTCAGTGGATTCTCTCTGTTTCAGACGATCAGCACATATATATACA
>NW_017731470.1:3596227-3672759 GCF_001890085.2 Hipposideros armiger
GACTCACAGCAGCCCAGCTCCAGGTCGAGCTGTTGTTCAGCATCTTAGCTGTAGAGGGCAGTGTCACTGGCCCTCATATGTGGGATCCGAACCAGGCCCTCTCGTGTCCCAAGCCAGCTCTTAACCAATGCGCCACTCGGCCGGCCCTTGAGTCCTATTTTTTAAACTCTCTTTTGCATTCCCTAAAGTACGTTACCTTGGTATACATGAATGAATAAATGAGTGGACATTCTATGAGTACTCTATAGTTCTTTTAGTTAGTGGAAAATTTCTGTTTATAGAATTATGTTTTTAATCTATTCTCCATTTTCAGCAACAAAATAAGTGGAAATAATCAGTATATCAAAAGTGACATTCTGTTAGGTGTTTCTGCCATATGAGGGTGAGTTCACATAGACGGTAAAAAGTAGGAAAGGCGATTTGTGGAAAGTGCTTAGAATGTTCTCTCTGCAATTCCTCCGGGATTGACCTCCTGCCTTGGCCTGACCTCTTCTCCCAAGGTTTCCGTGAGCCTCTTTGCTGCTCTGTGACATATAGGTTCAAACTTTGTATCTTGTATCTCTTGGGGCAGAGTGCAAATCTTTTTTAGAACCGAGGCCTACTTTGTTAAGATGGGGTAATGTGAGTTTAATTGGATCACAAATACTGTTAGCACTTATTATGTGAGCCTGTTCCTGATAAGAGGACCCTGATACATCCCCAATCCCCACTGTGAACAAACAACAAAGGGAACAAGTCCCTGCAGTGGCCTCGCCACTGAGCCCAAAAACCCACATCTGATAAGCTATGTAATTTGCTATAGCAATTTGTGCCAAAAATAAAGGCACACTTTTGCAGAGTCTTACATTTCTAAGAAAAACTAAATTCCGCCTCGTGCTATTCCAGTTCCTTTTCTTTCTTTGTGGAACTTGAGGTCCATGGATAGAAAATACCAGGTTGCCTCATAGGTCCCGTCCCATTGGCGTCCCCTGGCTGAATGGCTACGTCCATTCTCCTCTCGTCACCACCCCAAGCCGCTCCTGCTGTCACACAGAAACCTGAAGGCTGAGCAAAGGCAGCAGCAGTGGTCTGTTTTACAACAGCCCAGTAACATGATGTTTTTAACAGCACAGCAGGTTCTTGGCCGATGGCCCCGGTTAAAGGAAGAGGCACAGAATCTTCGAAGTCATCAATTTTAATGAGCATGGCAGCCATTCCAGTAAACTAGATCCCTTTATTTGTGTTTGCTGGACAAAGAAACCTGATACATCCAAGACATTTATTCCCTTTTAGTTCAGCACCAGGACAGGAACTTGCTTTTTCCCCCACCAGTATTAGGCCCCCAATGGTGATAAAAATTCTTGTGCAGCCGTCTTTAGGAGGAGAAGAATAAAAAGGGCTGCAGGAAAAAAAAAAAAAAACCAAAAAACAAACCACATACAAACTTCTGAAAAATTCAGGCTTTTTTTTTTTTTTTTTTTTTTTTTTTTTTTTCTCAGAGGTTAAACATGAATTGTTAGAGTTCCCTTTCAAAGTTGGAGTCTGCCAAGGTCTCTCATGGGCTTGGAGAGCGTTGTGGAAGTTACAACAGAAATAAGGAATTTCATCTGTATTTTCAAAGGCAAGGAATACTCAGTGGTGTGTGTGTAAGACAGACAAATAAAGCAAAAGAAAGATGAGAATTCAACTAATTTATAACTTCATGAACTGAAAGATTTTTGAAGGAGTATTTCTGAATTTTCTGGGAAAGTCACACTAGATGAACTAAGTAATTTCTAAGGTTCGTAGTGAGATAAACAGGTAAATTGCTCAAGAGGAGATGTTTTTGGATCAGAGAAAACCACCCGGTTTTTGCTTCTAATCTTTTTTCATCTTTGTACAATCTCGTTGAACTCTTTTTCCATATCTGAAGGCAATAGGCAGGCATTTGTTTTCAACTCCTTAAGTAAACTTGAGTTCTAGAATCATTAAAGTCCTCGTGCAATTCACTATATTACCTTCCTCGTTAGTAAGGGATTCATAGAAAGGGCAGCTGTGCCGTCTCTTATGGATTTTTCTATCAAAAGAAATTCCTCCGCCCCCCTTCTTTTTTTTTTCTGTTCAAAAATTCTTTAAATAGAGGGGGAAAAAAAATGAACCCGGAAAAAAAATTAAGCAAATGGCAAGGTAGTGACAGGGCATCTATCAAAGTGGCTCTGGAAATTCCAATTTTTAAAGTGCTGTAAAAATATCATTATTAATGATGATTGACTGGGTTTTCAGAGCCAAGATATTTCAAGGCTGCTGAGTTAAAGTCAAGTGCAAAAGTGGGGGTGCTAAAATGGCTTAAGGGTTCCCTCACTTTGTTTCTTCATTGATTTTTAAGTAACATGTGAGCACACTCAAATTGATGATTTTCATTTTGAATTAGTTTGGCCTCTGCCATGAAGAGCCTTCTATCTTTTCCTGACTGTCAGTGTCTATCTACTTCATCTTCATCAAGTCACCAGCAGGGAGATTCGGATCTTATTACTTTTTGTCTTACAGTTTTATCGTTTACAGGAAATAGGGAGACAGAGAAAAATAGAGTGGAATCTACCCGTTTTCAGTAGAACTACTCAATGGGAGAACATATACCTTCACTTATAGACCTAGAAGGAACTCCTGGATGGTTGCAGTCCTAGGAAGTTGGAGAGGTGGGACCATAATCCAGTACTCCCTTGAGATGCTTTTTGTTTGTTTTTTATTTTTATTTCTTTCAGATTCCTGAAAAATCTTAGCTCCTAGTCTGTGTAAATCTGATACCTTGTAACTGTTATCTTTATGAACCTGAAGTCCTCTCCATTTTACAGATGGGAAACCTGTTAAAGGAAATCATGCATAGGGTTGACAAAAAACATATTCGATTTCAGTGTGGTCAACTGTTCCCCTGAAAGTCTTACATTTTGCTCTATTTTCAGTCACTGCCAAGACTGGGAAAAATGACAAGTATGGTGTTTTTTTTTTAAGTGTAACTAAAATATGCTTGAAAAAGATCACAAAAATATTGTCCTGTTTAGGTAAGGCTCAAGGCCCAAGTTAGAGGACTTTTTTAAAGGACACAGTGGAAAAAAAAACCATGAACACCAACAAAACCAATCATTTACTGAGCAAAATGGTCTCTTTTCTACCCCCTGAAGCTCCTTAAATCCAACCCTTTGCTTTTCACAGCTAGGCATCCTCTCTGCAGACTCACTTACTCTGCAGTCCTCTGGGAGGACACCAGTTTGTCCTTCTGACAGTGTGCCAAAAATGGAAAAAGGAAGAGTTTAAGCAACTGTCAACCAGGAAATTTTTTGTTTGTTTGTTTTAAAAAAAGAAAATTTGCCAACCTAGCCAAGAAATTTTGTCTAAGTTACAGACTGTCAGTCTTTATAATCACCCTTTGTTCTTTTTCTTTTCTGAATCCCGCATTTTCACCGAGGGTAGATAATCTTTGGCATTATCCTCATTGGCTCAGCTTAGCTTTTAGTCCCTTGGGGTCCTGCTGACTCTCTAAACTTTCAACTCCTAAATCCAGTGCTGGCTCACCCAGGAAAGAAAAAAGCAAATTGAACAATAAAATTCAAGCTGTAGCTTCCGTTGTGACTCAAGGGCAGAAAATGTTTTTAATGGCTCAGATCACATAAGTGCCATTAATCACCAAGAATTTATTATTTCTCATTGAGGGCCCCAAACAAACACCATTTTACTAAACTTCTTTACTATCTGGGATTTAAAAAGCTTTTCAAAGGTAATTATCTGATTGAATATTCACATAGGGTTGAGCATTTCCGAGAGTCTTCAGTAGAAATTATATATGCCAAAAAGGAGAAAGTAACACTTTTTCTTCCTTTCTTTTCCTTTTCATTCTTCCCTCATGTTTCGCTTCCTTTCCTTAGCAACTCTTTTGCTGTGTCAGCCCTTCTATGCATGATCAGTTTGCTGTGATCTATGGAAAACTCCCACCTCAGGAATTTGAAGCCCTGTGTTAAGACTTTTTATTTTGTTGAGTCCAGGCTACAGATTTTTGCTTTGGGAAAGACTTAAAGGCTCATATTATAGCCACCAATTTTTATTCTTTGAGATGCATAGAGAAATTGGAGAATTTTGGGCAAGGGATCTTTGCAGGCATACTGTCAGGAACACTTTTCTAGTGTGTCCCTAAAAACATTAAGTTTTTAGTGTGTCCCTAAAACATTAAGTGTTATTTGGATGTTTACACAATAAGTTGATATGATGCTTTCTTTCTTTTTTTCTTTTTTTTTTCTGATGTTCCTAGAGCAATAAATAAGTGGTCAAAAGAATGTTATAAATTCATTTGTTGCTAATTCTTGGAATAAATTGGAATAATTGATTTGGGGAACTTAAGCAAATAATTATCATAAGAAACCCACATTTCTAATTTCATATGGAACAGAGCTGCATTTTCATTCATTCACAGATATCAGATCAAAAGCTCGTGTTGAGCAGTGGGGGCTCCAATTTTATTCTCTGGTCTTGGGAGATATAACTTCTTGGAATCGCTGGACTATAGTTTAACTGGAATATTTAGAATGCAAGTAAAAATTAAAAAAAAGAAGAAAGGGTTGGGATTAACAACTTTAATAGTGTAGAGCATGGTAATTTTGTATGTTTTATAGAGGCATTTGTTAAAAGCCTGTGGTGTGCCAGGCCCCGCATATATTCTTCCCACAGCCCTGCAGGGTGGGCATCATTATCTCATTTCAAAGATGAAGAAACAGATGCTCATAGGGGTTAGTTGACCTAACTAACGTCAAAACATAATAGTAACAGCGCTCAGGAGGTTTATGGGACTCCAACTCCATGCTCTTTTCCATTAAAATCTATTGTCTTCAATATGTAAAAAGGCTAATTTGGTATCTTCCATTACTGGCTACTTAGAATGTACATTTCATAGAGAATACTAACTCTTCCAATGGACTGCCAAGCAGAGGAGGGAGACCATTGCCTTTGGCTAACCTGTCTCTTCGGGAGCCTTGAAGGTGAGCAGAGTGTCTTCTCCTCCTCACTGTATGGCCCCCCGGGAAATGGGCAGCTCAGAGAGGCCACTCCACAATGTCAGCCAAAGTCAAAGTGCTCCTGCTGAGAAGGAGATCAAGTGACACAAGCACTGTTGCATCATGTGGAGTAAAATAAGCCTGCATCAGCCCGGGTTTTCCTATGAGCTTGAGTCTGTGGTCCTTTTCTAGAGCATGAAGTATGATGATCTCAATCAACAAGATCAGAACAAGCGCTCAGTGGGATGGCAGTGGTTCTGGCCCCAAGGGCAATTGTAAAGTAGGCAGGCTTATTTTCTGGGGCGTCTGCTTTCCCTTCATAACTTTTGTCTCTATTATGGAAATTCTTCTTTCATCAGGCAAGCTGGACCTTCATACTCTTTCCACTTTCCCCTGAACACAATCTACCCTGGTGAGCTATCGCTTGGAAAGAATCTAATCAATTACATCATCACTTGCAGGAATGACTGTAGCGGGTGGAATTTCAAAAATCAAGGCAGGCAAGTGAACATGCAATTTCAGAGCAGCAGAGGTTTCTTAACAGCATGCAATTCACAGGACAGAGGTGACCACCCGTTCATGGGTTAGGCTGATCTTGGAGAGAGATGGAAGAAGACGTGTGTAGATGACTGAAGGGTGCTTGACCAGAGAGTGCCTCTGAAAAAAACCAAGAGTTCTCTTGCTGGCATATTGTCTCTCCGTCATCTTCCAAGTCACTCTATTATGAACTGTGGCATTTATATTGAGGCTGGTGGGGGTGGGGTGGGAAGCATTTTCTTTCCCACAGCTGGGTTCTCAACCTTTAGAGGAAGGCCAAGATGGTTCTTTTAACTGTTGCAAGTTGGTCAGAGATATTTCCTAGAGAAGAAAGAGTTATTATGAAGACCAACGGCCTAGGCAAGCAATGTAAAAATGCAGCACGTTTTTAAAAAGTAGTCTGTTGATTGCCTGTAGTGCCAGTAGAACGTCATGGAGTTTTCCTAAAGCTGCGTCCATGTCTATTGTTTATGGAAAAGCTTTTTGAAGGTTAAAACTTGCACAATGGATTTAGGAGTTGAGGAAGATACCTGGAGTGTCAGTAATTTACCTATTCCCTTATTGTAGATACTCACCTAGGGCAGAAGGATGGTGCCAGTTTGTAACATGACCCATGGTGTAAAGAAACATTTTCTAGAAAGGTTTCTCCCACAGCTTGTTCAGAAGCACTACTAGTGTGTTTTATCTAGGGAGTCAAGATATATTGAAAGCAAATGTACTGTTGCAATCTGTGGCAGGTTAGGTAGATGATATGTTTCTTTTGTTCTCGAGAGATTGGCCAGTGATGTTTGCAGTAATTGTAATTTGTTTCTTTCCTAAAGGAGAAGGTGAAGGTGCTTGAGGAACACTTCTGTATATTCCACACTGTGAGATGGATGTGTGGAAGAACATAGAAAATAAGCCAGGTGAAAAACAAGAAGTAGAAAAGAAATCTATGTCCATAATGAGATATGAGGAACTAAATATCTTTTCTCATTGGTAGAAATTAGGCATATTCATAATCCTTTCTGTTTTTTAAGTTGCATCCTTCTATTAGAGCTTTACTGTAATCATTTTATAATTATTTCTCTAAGAATGCCTACCTTCACTAGGTTATGAACTATGCAAAAGCATGCATCTTCTTTATTTTTTTATTACTACCATTAAGCATGCTGCTGGGTACAGAACAGGTGCTCAACAAGCGATTATTAAGTGACTAAAATTATTTTTATGTTATAGAATTTTTACTCCAAAACAATTTCCCCGGGAATGGGACACTTCTGTGAGTCATCTCAGGGAATTTAGGGGGTGAGTGGAACCAACAACCTGACCTGAGCAGGACTGGATTATTGACTAGTGAGGAAATGTCAATCTTTCTTACTGTAAATTGACTGAATCTAAAACATGAATATGGTGAAGTTAGCCAAATAGGATACCTTGAAGCAAGGAAGATCACACAAGATACAAGAATCCAGAAAGACATGTTTCAGCCTGGTCAGATTCGTGGGAGTGCAACCTTTGTATTTTCATAGACTCCTGTGCTCAGATGGCCCTATATTTGGTTTAATGCTCTCCTGTTGGAAGCTTGAAAATCTTAATATCTTTTGAATCAGGCACTGCACAATTTCATTTTGCACTGGGCCCTGCAAATTAGGTAGCTGGTTCTCGCTCCTAATAAAATGACAGGAACTATGAGGGCCAAGATCAGAGAAGCTGTACCCAGATAGTATCTGAGAACAGCAGGTGAAAAAGCAAGCAGTGGCTATGAGTAGCACTCATTTTACCTGGCTGCTGAGAATGCTGCAAGCTCTGTATATGGCTTTATTTCCCACAATGGTGAATTTTAGGACTGTTGGTCAGGAAAAGACAGGCATTCCCAAGGAGAAGAGTCTTCAGGGAGCAATTAAGGAAGGCCCTTTTACATCTGCGGTGATAGAAAAGGCAAAAAGAGGAACTTACAGGGTTGGAAGACTGGGGTAGTTTCAGGAAGAGTGAGGACATACCTGAAAATTCAGAGTGAAATAGCCTGAAGAGCCAAGAGAGAATCATTAAGTAGTCCTAATCTTTGTCCCCAAATAGGGTCCCCTTAGGAATGCCAGATTGGTCAACTTGGTGGGGAGCTTCACATGATGAACAGGTATTACAATAGAATGTAAGTTGTAGGAGACAGCAAAAATGCACAAAGCCTCACCCTAGAGAATTATCATTCTTTCATTCATTCATTCAACAAATAACAGAGAAGTTCAAAGAATACTCTTTATGATGCTAGAAGATCATGTATTTCAACACAGAGCATCGCTTGGTAAAAATAACTCAAAGTTTCAAAGCAAAACAGTAACCATAGTGTTATGTTTCTGAGTATACTTGATAAAGAAAGAAGTCAGTAATTATAACTAGTTAGTAACAACTAGGGAACGTCTTAGATTCCTTGAGTTTTTTGGGGTAATTTTTTCACATTTGTCATCATTATCTCCATCTAATTCTCCATATTGATTAATAATACCATCTTATAATGGAAGTGCCTATGTACTTACTCTGGGGTGTAAGAAGAAAGAGAGGAGGTGGAAGAATATATTGTACTCTGTTGTCTACCCTAGGGAGAACCTTCCTTGGAGAGAAATAAATCACAGGACATAGAGTAGAAGAGGACAGTTTGTGTTTTTTGTTTTTAAAGAAGGCTAAGTATCTAGGGTCTGTAAGAGGAAGATGTTTGGGACTGTAAAGTGACTCCAGGTTGTCACTGGGAGTAGCTTGGAGAACCATGACACAACTGAGGATAAGCAAGAAGAGATTAAGCTACACAGAAGCTTTCCGAGTTTCTTCTTCTAGAGGGTAATTTTAAACATACTCAAAAAGAGGCATTATCCCAGCCTCCACGAGATTCCCAAGCATTCAAAAAATGATGAAACTGCTATCTCAATCAAATCAAAACAAACATGTCATAATGATTTGACAATAAACTCTCTGCTGTCTGAGAGTAGGTGGGGTGTATAAGCCTGGCATAGTCGTGGGTCCATGTGTCTTATCTTCTTGGAGCAGGACTTTAGATATGATAGAGAGCTGGCCAAGACCACCAAACTCACTGATCCCCCATCCTTTGATGGTCCATGTAGAAACAAATGCTGCAGTTATAAGGATTCCTCAACGCATCTCTAGAACTAGGTAGGAAAGTGAAAACATTAAAGGGTTGGGTGGAATTTTTTTTTTTCTTTTCTTTTTCCTGTTTGTGGTCACAACTCTAGAAGAGATAGGAGGGTAATAGCAACATAGAAGGCATCCAAAGGAAAGAATTTGTCTTCTGGATCATGACAGGAATGTCAGGAAGATATACTAGTGAAAATGGAAAAGGGCACTGGATGAAAATGGAGAAGATATTTAACAAGGATAAATGGATGAAGGGGAGGGAGAAAAATTAAGACCAACTACCAAGTAGGTAAAAAAAAAAAAAGTGGGTGTGACAGAGAAGGAGTTTGTATAGTGGAGGTGGTCCCTAGTAATTATCATTCTTTCATTCATTCAACAAATAACAGAGAAGTTCAAAGAATACTATTTATGTCCTTAGGAAACTATGTATGTCAACGCATACTCTGTGTTGATAAAATAGCTCAAAGTTTTAAAGTAAACATAATGTTATTGAGAACACTGAGGTTTGATGAGATAACACTCTACCTAAAATATCAAGAGAAAGAAGTACTTTATTCAAAAACTTCTCTAGTAGAAGGAAAATAGAATAGCTCTATCTATAACTAAGGTATATATCCAGAAGGAAACTAAAATAAAGCAAAGAAGGCACATGAGAAATAAGCCACCTATACTGCCATAAGAATATAGTTCAGGCCACTTAGAAGGAGGAAAAATATGGATATTATGTTTTTGGTGTTAAACCTTGGTATGCAGTAGCCCTTTGTGGTAAAGGAAAATTTGAGTATCTTTTGGAAAATTAATTTTGATAAATTAAAGCATTTGATCATCACTTAATTTTTAACCTTAACATTTTTAATCTCTAAAAAAGAGAGAGAATACAAGAGAGGTAAATGTCAATATGGAAATTCTAACAATTCTACTAATAATTAGGCAGTAACCAGAATCTTGGAGTTCAGACTATTGTTGAAGGTCGCATGTGTCCCTTGCCCTGTGTTCTTCAAAATGAGGTTCTTGGACAGGAGCAGTTCCACAAATTGTTGTTGGTCTGCAACAAGATGAAGTAAGTGTTTGGAAACTTTTATAGTAACTTTCATCACCACACCATTTTAATTTTATTTTCAAAATCAAACTGATCCCTTACCACAGATGCTTTCAGAAGCGCTGTCCTAATTCATAATAAAATTGTATTAAAAACATGTACTGCTGTTTGTCTTGAAAAGGAATGTGGATTATTAAGAAATGAAATCTAAAGAGAAAGTGAAAGAATGCGAGAATTTGAACATATATTTGTAAATTATTCCAACGGGACAAATGAGGGACGTTATCTAAAAAACGATGTGATTATATTAGGAGCTCTCTTGATAAGACAAAGGGGTGAAAACCTTTTACTGAGCATCTGTTTTATATTAGATGCTTTCATTTAGAGTACCGTATTTGCCGGCGTATAAGACGATTTTTTGGCGCTGAAAAATATGCCTCCAAGTGGGGGGTCGTCTTATACGCCGGCAAATACGGTATCTTATTTAATCTTCACCCTTCAGATGAGTGATATTATTCTAACTTTTATGGAAGGAGGTGTGAGGCTCAGTGACGTTAGTGGGTTGCATAGCGGAGCCCAAAAAGATATGTCCACATCCTAATCCCCAAACCTGTGAATATTACCTTATATGGCAAAAGATATGATTAAGTTAAAGATCTTGAGAGGAGGAGTTTATCCTAGATGGGTGCTACATGCATCACAGATATCCTTATAAGACAGACACACAAAGGAGAAGACACAAAGAGCAGAGCAGGAGGCCGTGTGGCCACGGAAGCAGACGTGGGAGTGATGTGACCACGAGTCATGGAGTGCCTGGAGCCACTGGGAACTTGATGAGGCAAGGAAGGGAGTCTTTCTAGAGCCTTTGTGGGGATTGTGGCCCTGTAGACACTTGCTTTTGGCTTCTGGCCTCCAGACTATGACAGAATAAATTCTGTTTTTTTAAGCCACCCAGTTTGTGGTTATTTGTTACAACAGCCTTAGGAACCTAATGCGGTGACCTAAAATAACTTCTAAAAAACGAAATACCTGACGTTTAACCTCAGGTCTAACTCTAAAGCCCTTTACTGTGAGCAATCGCATAGCAGCCTTCCAGACTTTATACTGCATGGATCAAATGATTAGAAAGATGATGAAAGGCGAGGGAGAGTGCAGAGAAATAAAGAGCATATGAAGTGGCCTCATATCATAGGTTTGAATCCTGGTTCATCTGTTTGCTTTACTTATTTTCTTGGTCTCAGTTCCTCAACTGAAAAAGAAGTGTCATAATCAAATTGACAGTGTTATTGTGAAGATTGAGTACAATGCCTTATGTGTAAACTCCTTGGCAAATTGCAGAGCACTCTTCAAATGCTAATTATTGAGGTTTCTTTTTTTCCTAAGAGATATGGAAGAAGTGATGTTGGCAGTCAGTCCCCTTCCAGTCAATATCTATCTAACTATCTGTTCCAGTTGCAGTGGCCGTGGGTTGCTCACTTTTCTGCCATAGCAGAGGGCAAGATGAGCATCTTCCTTTTTCTAGATATGTAGTCCTAATATCATGGGCTTATAGGAGTGACGAGAAGCCCCTGAACCTGTGGAGCAATTTCTGTTTGAAAGAAAGCCTCAGCAGCTACCATGCCAAGACAAAATAGGTTTTTTTTCCCCCCCCAGTATCCAGTATTCAGATGGACAATGCTAAATAACTCTATTCAAGAGGCCAGTTCATTTTTACTTGTTTACTTCCACCCTGCCTTGTTCCAGAAAGGATTTAAGGTGGATTACCTATTAATACCACACAAGATAAAGTGAAAAATAAGTGGTGAGAAAAGTAGGACAACAGGAAAAAGAGACTCAGAAAAATAAATAAGACTAGGAGCGCGTTAGGCTCCTTGTGTTCTCTGAGGCCTTTCCCCCCACCCCTCACCTGGGTTGGCGACTGAGTGTGTTTCTAAGCTTTCTTACTGTTAATACAAAAAAGGGCCCTAAGTCAAGTCCCCCACAATATCCTCTTTAGGAAGTAATTTGAGTCATCCCAGAGCACTGGCTCTGGAAGGTCAAGGCCCTAAAGATCTTGACACTGATCATAACAGCAATCATTTTAGCTTGGATTTAAAACACAAAGAGGACATCAGTAAAGCATCCATGAAATTCGTGTCTTTGAGGAACATAATTTCCCGATGTATTGTCTAACAGAAACTATTAGCTATAAAATTCATATCTGCAGAACTGTTAACTAAGTGTACAGGATGATTAACTATAAAACATGTGAGCAAAAGGTGAGGTCTACCCAAAGGGATAGCGTTGGTTTCAGAACCGTTCATCAATATCCCCTCTTTTTTGGCCCTCATCAGGGTAAGTTTGATCTGTAGCCACTGTCTGTTCATGGCGAGAGCTTCAGGGTCTGTGTTATCTAAAGCATGGAGCTGTCCATTTCATCAATAAGACAGAAAAACTATATTCTCAGTTTCTATCTAGCCTCAGCCTAGCCACTTGTCAAGGTCTGGCTGAAGCACAAATAAGCAAGCCAACAGGGAACTCAATCATAATCCATTAGCCTTGATTTTAAAAATTTCAGCCTTGTTTCAAGCCAGGTTATAAAAAAACATGTACAGTGTAACCTTCTCATTTCTAGAAGTACCCTCACACAATGACAGTGTGACACCAGTCCTTCATCTTTTATTAAGGGTTGTATATAAAAATGACCATTTGGAGAACACATTCTCTTCTTTGTAAAGTTGCTGTTGAGGACTCTTTCCCTTAGATTATTTTCTCTTCTTTATGCCAAATTCTGTGACCTCAGAGTTTAGAGAAGCAACAGAAGTGCGTCTCTTGTTATGCTTCCTGTGATTAACCAGAGAATGCAACGTAATTCCTCTTACACTACACTCCAGTCCAGTTTTGTTTTGTTTTTTTTAGGTCTGCTTCCAACACACAAAGCTAAGTATATGTTCCATTGCACAGGTGATACTTAGCTGAGGTTTTCTTACCCATCCATCTCTTCCTTTTATTCTTGGTCTCCTCATGTTTTTCTGGTTTTGCTGGACCTGATTATATTTGTATTGTAACACAGACTACCATAGGGATATAAATAACAAATAAATAATAAAGTTTGAGCTTGTTGGATATGTTAAAGACCACAAAAGGACATTTTCATCTGTGTTTAAGACTAGAAGAACAAGGAAGTGATCACCATGCTGCTTGGGGTAGATAGTGTAATGATAACAGATAACAAAACTTTTTAAATTCTTATTTTGCTTTCCAATTCTGCAGCAAGGAAAGTGGTCTGCAGGAAGGATAAGAACAAATACTATTTTGAATTATATTAGACGATTCTTTGTTTGTTGGAACACCTTTTGTTTGTTTGTTTCTTTTTACCTGTTTCATTGTATTTTTCACCCTGTGAGGTACTCACCGTAGTTATTATTACCCTACTTTACTGAGGAGGAAATGGTGACTCAGTGCTAAATGACTTGTCTACATTCACAAACAATGCAAAGAGAGAGTTGCAACTCAATGTAAATAAGTGAACAGTAAGACAAAGTCTGGTCACTTTAAATTAATTCTAGTTGCCAGCACTGGGTGCAAGTTATGCCAGGCTACTGAGAAAACTGGTATGTGGGGCAAATAGTAGATGTTCACAATATTCTTTTTAAATGAGTGACTGTGAACTCAGGATTAGTCTTAGAAATGACTGAGATATTGCAGAGACCAAAACGATGAATGAATAAGGGAAATGGCAATCCATTTTTCAAATAAAAAAAGACTCGCAATCCATAAACAGCTCAGCTATTCTCAGAAATGACCCCAGAAAAAGTCAAGATTGGATTTTTTAAGCTAATGGTTTGTGAGTATTAACAAAAGAATGTGGCACTTACTAGAAGTAAACATAGGTTTATAAGGAATTCCATGTTACGCTAGCTTAATTTATTTTCTCGCTTTTAAAATAATGCTACTTTGAACCATCAGAGGACTGACTAGGAAAATTGAATTTCCACAAGAATATCATAAAAATAACAACCACTTGTTGAATACTTACTATATGCCAGTCCTTATTTGCCTCATTTCATTCCCTCCCACAGTACTCCTAGTAGGTAGATAAGTTGATTATCTCCCTTGTTGCAGATAAGGCAGAGGATAGGTGAGAGCAAGTAATTTACTGAGTCACTTTACTAGTAAGTGACTGAGCTGAAACTGAAGCCAGATTTCTGACTCAAAGCTGTTGATGGTAACCATATAGTATGCCATGTTGTGTGGACACACAGCTGAGCTCCTGAGACCTTTTGAGCCTAAGGTAAACTAAAGGTGTGCATGTTGTGTCACCTTATCTTTAGATAGATTCACAACAGGCTGAAAACAGACCAAAAGCATGTTGATTAATATTTTGGCCTTAGTCTGCTTATTAACATTTGAATCAGTGAGCTAGATAAAGACATAGAAAACATTGTTATCACTTCTGCAGTTGACAAAATCAAGAAGAAAAGCCAATCTTACCACTGGTATTGACTGACATTTGTATAATGTGTCCTATTTAATAGAATACTTTCACCTAGCTTGTCACATTTGATTCTCAGAGCTCTGTAAAGGAGACTTATTACTAGTTCCCAAACTCCTCCCCTCCCCCACTTCTTTTTTACAGTGAGCAGAACTGAGTTTCAGGGAAATCAAATGACTCAGTCAGAGTCATATGGTGAATAACATGGGGACTTCTGTTTTCTGTCATACTGCAATAGATATGGAGTCATGAATAGAAATAATATCAAGATATGCAAGTGCTAGATTAAAATCATTGCGATAAAGGTGATAAAGGTTAAATCTAGCACTGAAGTAAAAAGTATGTTTTAATGGAACATTTAATGTAAGCTAACATTTCATTATGATTACTAATAATACTAATTTAATCTTAGCCTGAATTAATGGAAGCATAATATCTACATCACCATAGGCAATATTCTTACTGAACACATAACTTTTCAAAGCATACAGGGGACCTATCTTTCCTGAGCCTAGTATTTGTTACAAACTTGGACGAAGTGCAGAATACCTTCAGGCAGGTAGATACGATAGAGATCATGGGCTATATGTAATAGTGGAAGTGAATGAAGTGATGAATAACAATTCTATTTTGCTTCAGAGTTTTAAGAATTATCATATGGAGGAGGAAAAATAATATTTGTTCTGTGTTGGAGGAGGTTCTATAGGTGTAAATATGAGAAAAGTCAGATGTTGGTCAACATAAATGACAATTCTAACAATTGAGCAGTTTCGGATGGAATGAGCCTTGCTCTGAAGTTTTTTAAATTCAATTTATTTAAACCAATAATAATAACAACAATAATAATAGTAATAAACCTAAACAATTCACCCATTTCTTCCATCCCCCTCACTCCCTGCTTCTGGCAACATCAATCTATTCTCTGTATCGATAGCTTTTTTTTTTTTTTCCTCTAACTTATCTCACTTAGCATAATGTCTTCAAGGTCCATCCATGTTATTGCAAATGGCAAGATTTTATTTTTTTTCATGACGGAGTAATATCCCATTGTGCATGTATATCTATCATCTATATCATCTATATCTATCTAATCTATATTATCATCTATATGTTTCTTTATTCAGTCATCCACTGATGGACACTGAGATTGTTTCCACATCTTGGTTATTGTAAAAAATGTTGCAATGAACATGGGGAGGCATATATCTTTTCAAATTAGTGTTTTCTTTTCTTTCTGTTTTTTTTTTGTGTATGTTTGTTTTGTTTTTATAAATACCCACAAGTGGAATTGCTAGATCATATGTTAGTTGTATTTTTAATTTTTTTGAGGAACCACTATACTGTTTTCCATAGCAGCTGCACCAACTTACATTCCCACCAACAGTGTATGAGTTTTCCCCTCTCTCTGCATCCTCACCAATACTTGTTACTTCTTGTCTTTTAAAAATTTTTTTTTAATTTTTGTTTTTTGTTTCTAGCCTTTTTTATAGTAACCTTTCTTACAGATGTGAGGTGATATCTCATTGTGGTTTTGACTTGTGTTTCCGGATTAATGATGTAAAGCATCTTTTCTTGTACCTGTTGGCCATCTGTATGTCCTTTAGAATAATGTCTTTTCAGATCTTCGCCCATTTTTTAATTGAATTGTTTTATTTTTGCTATTGGGTTGTATGAGTTCTTTACATATTTTGGACATTAGCCTCTTGTTCAGTATATGGTTTTCAAATATTTTCTCATTCAGTACATTTTCATTTCATTCCATTGATGCTCCTTTGCTCTACAGAAGCGTTTTAGTTTGATGTAGCCCTACTTGTTTATTTTTGCCCTTGTTGCTTTTGCTTTTGGTGTCAGATTAAAAAAAAATATTGCCAAGGGGTAGCCAGTTAGCTCAGGTGGTTAGAGCACAGTGCTCATAACACCAAGGTTGCTGGTTTGATTCCCACATGGGTCACTGAGCTGCACCATTGACAACTAGATTGAAACAACAATTTGACTTGGAGCTGATGGGTCCTGGAAAAACACACTTCCCCAATTAAAAAAATAATAATAATGCCAAGACCTATGTTAAGTAGCTTACTGCTTCTGTTTTCTTCTTGAAGATTTATGGTTTCAGGTCTTATATTCAAATCTTCAATGGATTTTGAGTTAATTTGTGTGTATGGTATAAGGCAGCGATCCAGTTTCATTCTTTGGTATGTGACTGCCTAATTATCCCAACACCATTTATTGAGGAGCGTGTCCTTTCCCTGTTTTATATTTTTGTCTCCTTTGTCATAAATTAGTTGACCATATATATATATATATATATATGGGTTTATTTCTAGGCTCTCTATTCTGTTCTATTGATCTATGTGTCCATTTTTATGCCAATATCACATTTTTAAAATTACTATAGCTTTGCAATATGGCTTGAAAGCAGGGAGCACAATTCCTCCAGCTTTGTTCTTTTTTCTCAAGATACTTTTGCTATTTGCTGTCTTTTATGGTTCCATACAAATATTTGGACTGTTTGGTCTATATCTATGAAAAATGTCATTGGAATTTTAATAGGGATTGCTTTGAATCTGTAGATTACTTTGGGTAGTAATTTACATTTTAACAATGTTGATTCTTATAATCCATGAGCACAGAATAAATCTTTCTGTTTATTTGTGTCTTCTCCAATTTCTCTCATTAATGGCTTGTAGTTTTCAATATTACAGGTCTTCCAATTCTTGGTTAAATTTATTTCTAGGTTTTTTTTTTATGTAACTGTAAAGGGTATTGTTTTCTTAATTTCTCTGCTGATAGTTCATTATTCGTATATAGGACTGCAACAGATATTTATGTATTGATTTTACATCCTGCAGCTTTACAGAATTTATTAGTTATAACAGTGTTTTGATAGAGTCTTTAAGGTTTTCTATACATAATATTATGTCATCTGCATATAGTGACAGTTTTACTTCTTCCTTTCCAATTTGGATGCCTTGTATTTGTTTTCCTTGCCTAATTGCCCTGGATAGGACTGCCACTATTTTGTTGAATGAAAGTAGCAAGAGTGGGCATCCTTGTTATGTTCCTTATCTAAGAGGAAAACGTTTCAGCTTTCACTGTTGAATATGATGTTAGCTGTGGGCTAGTCATATATGCCCTTTCTTATGTTAAGGTACGTTTTCTCTATACTTGCTTTGTTGAGAGTTTTTATTATAAATGGATGTTGAATTTTGTCAAATGCTTGTTCTGTATCTATTGAGATGATCATATGATTTGTGTCATTCATTTTGTTAATGTGATGTATCACATTGACTGATTTATGGATGTTAAACCATTCTTGCATGTCTGGAATAAATTTCACTTGATCATAGTGGATGATCCTTTTTATGTGTTGTTGAATTCAGTTTGCTAATATTGTTGAGGATTTTGCATCTATGTTCATTAGGGATATATATTGGCTTGCAACTTTCTGTTATGGTGTCTTTGCCTGGTTTAGGTATCGGGGCACTGCTGGCCTGGTAAATGAGTTTGGAAGAGTTCCCTCCTCTTCTATTTTTTGGAAGAATTTGAGAAGGATGGGTACTAATACTTATTTAAATGTTTGGTAGAATTTGCCATTGAAGCCATATGATCCTGAACTTTTATTTACTGGGAGGTTTTTGATTACTGATTCAATTTCCTTACTAGTAATCAGTCTGTTCAGATTTTCTGTTTCCTTATGATTCAGTCTTGGTAGGTTGTATGTTTCTAGGAATTTATTCATTTCTTCTAGGTTGTACAACCTTTTAGTGTATAATTATTCATAGTAGTTTCTTATGATCCTTTGTATTTCTGTGGTATCAATTGTAACATTTCTTCTTTCATTTCTGATCATATTTGAGTTCTCTATTTTTCTCTTGGTGAGTCTAGCTAAAGGTTTGTCGATATTGTTTATCTTTTCAAAGAACTAGCTTTAGTTTCAGTAATCTATTGTCTTTTTAGTCTCGATTTATTATTTCTGTTCTAATCTTTATTATTTTCTTCTACTAACTTTGGGCTTCATTTCTTCTTTTTTTTCTAGTTTCTTGAAGTATAAAGTTAGGTTGTTTATTTGAGACTTTTCTTGTTTCTTGAGGTAGGCATTTATTGCTATGACCTTCCCTCTGAAAACTGCTTTTGCTGCATCCCATAAATTTTGGTATGTTCCATTTCTATTTTCATTTGCCTCAAGGTATGTTTTAATTTCTCTTTTGATTTATTCTTTGACCCATTGATTGTTCAGTAGCATGTTGTTTAATCTCCACATATTTGTGAATTTTCTAGTTTTCTCTATGTAATTAATCTCTAGTTTTATATTATTATGATTGGAAAGTATGCTTTATGTGATTTTAATCCTCTTAAATTTATTAAATTTATGTATTCTGTCATTTTTGGATGGGATGTTCTATAAATATCTGTTAAGTCCATCCTGTTTAACATGTTGTTTGAGGCCAATGGTTCCTTATTGATTTTCTTTTTTCAATTACAGTTGACAATATTATATTAGTTTCAGGTATACAAGATAGCAATTAGACATTTATATAACTTGTGAGTGATCACCCTTATAAGTCTAGTCTTTATTGATTTTCTGTCTAGATGATCCATCTATTGATGTAAATGTGGTATTAAAGTCCCCTGCTATTATTGTATTGTTATTTATTTCTTATTTAAGATCTGTTAATACTTACATATTTAGGTGCTCTTTGTGAAGTGTTAATGCCCTAACAAGGGAAGAATTCCCCAGGGGCTACATGGTCTTTTTCACTCTTAGAAATCAGGTGAACAGTAAAGTTCTAATGAGTTATCCAGGCTCATCCTATCTAATATTATTACTTACAAATCTTACTCTAGGAGGGCAAAGATGATTCTCATTTTGATTTCTACCTAGCTCCAAGCAATGACTTGGGCATAATAGATGCTCAATAATTATTTATTAAACTGAATCTTCAAAAAGGAGAGGAAAGGATTAGGAGCTGGTAGTAAAATATCTACCATGATATATCACTTCTGACATAATTAACTCTCCCGGGATCATTTTGCAATGAGATGCATTAGTGAGGGGTTTTCACTCACTGTGCCCTTTGCATGGAATGTGCTTCCTCTTGGATTTTCACCCAGCTCAGCCTTTCACTTTAGTCAGGTCTGCTCAAAAGGCACTTTATCAGAGAGATGTATATCTGAAGTAGCAGGCCCTTAAACTCCATCACTGCACTATGTCCCTACTCTCCTTTATTACTTCCTAGCATTTTCGCTGCCTTATACACACACACACACACACACACACACACACACACTCACACAGAGTCATTTGAATGTTAGCTTCTTGGTAGCAGGGATTTTGTTTTGTTCTTGTTTGTTATGGATTGAATTGTGCCCCATCAAAATTCATATATTGCAGTCCTAACCACCAGTACCTCAAAATGTGACCTTATTTGGAAACAGGGTTGTTGCAGGTGTACTTAGTTCAGACGATGTTATATTGAAGTAAGGTGGGCCTTAATTTAATATGACTTATAAACGGGGAAATTTGGACAGAGACATGCACACAAGGAGGATGCCATGTGAAGATGAAGGCAGAGATCTGGGCAATGCTTCTACAAACCAAGCCATGCCAAAGATTGCAATCCACCAGAAGCTAGGAGAGAGGCAGGGAACAGTTTTTCCTTCATAGCTGTCAGAAGGTAACAGCCCTGCTGATACCTTGATCTTGGACTTCTAGTCTCCAGAATTGTGAGACAGTATTTTTGCAGACCCCCAATTCATGGTACTTTTTAATGGCAGCCCTAGCTAGCTAATATGCTGCTGTATCCCTTTATGTAGAGCCGTGACTAGATAGAGTAGGAATTCAATAAATATTTTTTTGATTGAATGTTGAATGAATGAATGAATGAATGAATGGATGGATGGATGAATAAATGAACATGTGTTACATCAAGAAAGTCATCTGCTTTATTCTCATCCTCACTGTTGTCATTTATAAAATGACATCCACTACAGTCTAGAAAATTTATTCAATTCTCATCTATTCTACTACATTCATAAAAAAAGAACTCTTATGACAGAAAAAATTGATCATATATTAGAAGTTATCAAAAAGCTTATTTAATCTGAATCTCTATTAAAAATACAGACAGAGATGTGTTTTAGGGATGATTGAAAATTTTAATTTAACCTGAGGCAAAAAGTCTAAAATGAATAATTTCCTGAGTTTGCTTTTAGATTTTGATCCTGTGTTTTTCCTTGATGAATTTATCTATTTATAGAAATCAGGTCAGTGAGACTGTGTGAATTATAGGCAATGTGATTTCATTGCACTCCAGGCTCAACTATGTTTCAGAGTAGAATTTTTCTCACTGAGGAATTGGGCCATCAGCAAAGAAATGGTATAGGAATCAAATCAGAGCAGAATGCAGAAAATTGTCTTCATGGTTCAGAAGTTTGGGTTTGTCATTACCTGAGATGATATTAAATTTATCCATGTGCCTCCAAATAATGGGCTTCGAAGAAGGAGTTGGATGAACACACAATGAGCACAATGCCAGAGCGTGATCTGGGTGTGACGAAGTTCATTAGTCTGGATTCTATCTGGAAAGCCCCAGCTGGCCAGAGTGAGCTTGTGTTTTCAGTCCTTCAATACTGACTTAGGTGGGCTCCTCAGGGCTGATCCACAGAAGTGTTTTATAGAAAAGCACTGTACAGAGTTCAGTCTATAGAGTCCTGGTTCCATTTTCCTGTTTAGATCCCTTACCTTCCAATGGACCTGCAGGGTCATGTTCTCTGTCTCCTGGTGTTCAGAGCCTTTGACCCCTCCTATATGAAGGTTTTTTAAATGCCCTATTATTGAAAGCTAATATCCTCTATGTGGCTCTTTTACCTTCTCCTGTTTAGAAATTCACTTTTCCTAAGATAGACCTTTACTCCAATAAAAGACAGTGATACCTTGGTGTGCATAACTCATACATTCATAGGGAATTTGCAGATCCAAAAAGAGGGGTGAAATTCATCTTCCGTTAGTGATCTGCTGAGCCCCATAGGGAAGATATTTTGAGCTAGCATTTTGATGCTTTTGGCTTCACCAGCTCTTGGATTCCTTTAGCTATCCTTACTTAGCCCAATTCCAGAAAGCCCACCACTGTGTTAAATATATAAAATAAAAATCAGCAAAGAGTAGAACGTGCCTCTTACTTTTCCACCCCTACCCCAATTTTGCAAATGGGTCAATAAAAATAGTGTCCTTAATGTGGGTAAGGGTGTAAATTAGTGCAGTGAAAACTCAAATAAAAAACAAATCACCAGAACAGAGGCTATTTATATTTCAATTCTTTGGATTGTGGAAAGCAGTTAGAGAAGAAATCTTAAGTGTCATCTCATTTAATTCACTTGTTTTACAGATTAGAAAAGGAAATGATCTGAGTAAGAGATCTTCTGACTTGCAGATCCTACATTCTTCATGTAGTTCTATATGTTCATATCTTTAGATTAAAAAAAAAGTTATTCCCCCTTAAGTTATCTCTGCCTGATCTAGGGCAAAATAGTTTACAAAATAAGAAGGTGGGTAAACTAACTAAGATCACAGAGATAGCAAAGCAAAGGTGTTTGGATGAGAGCCCGTGTTCCCTGGATATTAGTTCAGTGCTCTGTAATTGGAGCATTAAAGCAAATTAAGACTGGGTGAGGACTAGAATTTGTGGCTCCTCCACTCAGGTAAAATGGGCTGCTGTGTTGTTCTTTATAGTTTAATATTTGCTATCAGTCTCGATGGCAATGATTGCCAATTTGTTTTGGAGGATGGAGGAATTGTTCTCCATTCGAGAGTGAATGTCAAGGATTCTCTTCTTAGAAAAATGAACACACACACCATTTGCACAGAAGTTCAGGTGATTCACATAACTCCTTAATTTGAGGGCAGGCCCCTAGCCTATGGACTAAGGTTCTAAATTTTAATGTCTGCTAATGTTTACTGAGCCTTTGCTATATTCCAGCCATTCTTCTGAGGACTTGCTATGCGCTCCATCATTTAATTGCTGCAACACTTGAAGAAGGTTCCAGCCTTATCTCCATTTTATAGAAAAAGTAGAGCTATTTAAAGAATATCTGTTTATTTGACAATGTTTCTTAAATACTGACTGATGCCAGGTACAGTGCTAGGTGCTAAGGATTAAATGGTGCAAAATAAATAAATAAAAAGATGGGCATAGTGCCTGTCCCCATCAAGACTGGAACCCAGGGAAGCAGACTGATTGCATGTTTACATAGAAATGTGCCATGAAGCAAACAGGCATGGGCGAGTGTGTGGGGCTGCAATAATAACACACACTGTAGAGTGTCAGAAAGAATCTAAGGAAGGAAGTCATGTCTAGACCACCAAGAAAACCAGAAACAAGGGACACATAGGAGGGGCTGCAGAGGAGGTGAGTATGGGGAGGAGTTAAATTCTTCACTAGAGGTCATCTTCAGAGGACACATTCTGAACTCAAATCAGGTCCATCTGCCCCCAAAGTCATCCCTGCCCCATTGTTGCCACAGTTCAGTTCCTGTAACTACAACGACTCTTGGTGATACTTTCTTTATATTTTATACTGGCTTCCTCCACACCTGTGGGAAGTACACCTCCCTAAAACGTCCAAAGCAGTGCTTCTTGGACCATCTGTGGATGGACCAAGTTTTAAAACTTTCAATGTGTCACACTGTATTCTGATCCTTTGTCCTTGTTTTTCATTTTGCTAGAGAATCAACCAGTCATTCCCCTCCCCCATCCCCCAAAAGCCTTTGCTCCCAAGCTTGCCTTCTATGTCTGGACGAGCTCTAAGTAGGAGTGCAGAGAGTCTTGGGTAATCACAGGTTCATGCCTACCCATTTCCTGCCTCATCCTGCATTTTGAGGGATGATGCATCTGGACTGGTGCTTTAATTTGGTTAAAAAAAATCTCTAAATGTATTTCTAAAAAATTAACTAAAAGTAGTTCAGCTCTCCCTATTGCCCCCCACATCTGCAGAGCCCCTCCCCAAACAATTAGGCCTTTATTTCATCTTTGCAGAGCAATACCTTCCTGACTATATGTGGTTCCCAGGCCACGGGCTGCAGTCCCGCCCAAAGTGGCAAGGATCGGTGTCTAGTCTATGTGTGATTTGTAGTTTGTTGTCCTGATGATGTATTTGGCATGCCACCACTGGTGATTTTGCCGACACAACAAACAGGAAACCACCGCTAATTTCAAGGTCTATTAGAATCACAAGGCAGTGAAAATAATGGCTGATAGATAGAAAAAGGTCAGAATTGGCAGGCTAAGAAGTCTTATTCTAAAAGCATCTAGGGCATGTCGACAAACAGTGGGAAATAAATACATTTTATGGTACTAAAAATATACTTGACAATGTGCTTTTGAATGAGCACAGTGAAGGACTGAAGTGGACGATACGTGACCGTGGTTTTTGCCCCTCACGGTCCTGAACTACTGATGGGGTCAGGCCGACAACAAGCATCTGTACATTCATGTAAAAGCTATCGGAATGCAGAGTTCTCACCTAATACATTAATAGCTTTCAACAACCTTCACTTTTGGACATGACGTAATTAATTTCTGAATCGGGGAAGCAAGATGGTCTGCGGTCTGATGTTTTCATCTGAAAGCAAGTGGGAAGACAAAAGCAAACAGACTTTTTGGCTATGAGAGAATGAGTGACCTTCCAAGCAAGGAATTTAAACTGGAGCCTTTTAACTTTAGAGGGGAATGAGGCAGGAGAACTGTAAGGTGAAGCAATGGCTGTGGGTAGCAGTGTCCCCCAGTGCCCCCTGAGCATGCGCACCCTGCCCCGCTACACACGCCACTCTCAAGGACTCTGATGTCCCTGAACCACTTTTGAGCAGGAAAACATTATTGCTAACAGTTTTTTCTTTCTTCTTCTCCTCCTCCGCCTCCTGCTCCTCCTTTTTTTTAAAGCACAGGGCTGGCATGCCAGCACATGCTTGAATGCACTCACAGTTACATATAAACTTTAAAAAGAGGCCCCCTTTCCCCTTCGGCTGACTCATACTCCATGCATCTTATAACCGGTGTTTGGGAAGGCTATGAAGAATGCTCGTGGCGACTGGATGTATTTTGTTCAATTGTGAGAGTGATGAACATAGGTGATCTCGTAAGGGGTGGGAGTGTAAAGTTAGGGGGCGCATGTAGCATGGGGAGGGGTCGTGAAAGGCGGAAGGAGAGCTTCTCATGCTTCTTGACCATTTCTTAGGACATCTAAGATAACAGAACGATTGTATTTTAAAGATGGAAGAGGCCTTGACATTCGGAAATGAAGATTCAGAGGCATGAACTGCCAGCATAAAATCATGCAGCTACGGAGAAGTTGTGGGAGTCAGCCGGCCTCTGAATCCTCTCTGGACAGCACAGCCTCATTTTGGAGCACAAACCCCACTTGAGACTCTGATAAAGCCTACAGGCACTTTCCCCTGGAAAACACAACTACATGTCGTAGTTCCTGTACGATGTCAAAGGATTTATGGATGCCTTAAACTCATCTATGAACTCGAGGGTCTGATGAATTTTTGACTGAGCATATAAATAATGGTCAGTCAGACAAGGGTTTAAGTTCCTCCTTTCTGCTTACTAGCTGTTTGAGCACAAGTCAACATGCCTTGTTTCTAAGCCTCAGTTTCCTGATATATGAAATAGGTATAATAGTAGTACCTAGTCATAGGTTATCATGAAGATGAAGTGCCACAATGGGTTTAAGGAGCTTAGGTTAGCAGAGAGCCTGGTGGGTGGGAAGAACAAGGCTATGTGGCTATTATTCCAGTTGTTACCCACCTCCCCCGTTGAGCTCATGGCCTCTGTGCTTGGGTGTTGATGGGCTACTCCAGACCCATGTCCCTGAATTTCTTCCCAGTCTTTTGCTGTTTGCTTGCTTCTGACCTCTATTTACTTCCTGGTCATTCACCTTTCCTTAAGGGTCTCTCCATCTCACCACATGAAAGGCAGCCTGTGTTAAAATGTCTTGATAAATTTGTTGTGCAGAAATCCCTTAGAAGGAAGTACTAGGAAAGTAAGATTGCTTGAGAAAAAAGTATGCCTGTGAAGTGCTTCCTTTCTGTAGTGGAGATCAAACAGTAGAACAAGTGGAAATACCAGGTCTGCAAGAACAGTTTTGAGCACATATTATTACTTCTTCTTCCCTTTAATAATAGCAGGGGGAAAATGGCTTCTTTTCTTTATACAGTTTATTTTTTAAAAAATCTAAACTTTCAGTGTGGAAAACTTCTATGTTTGATATCAATTTTCTTTGGGTTATGTACTTCAATTACTTGCAACTTCTAACAAGTTTCCTGCACGCCCTCACCCCCACCCCACTTCAATCTCTTTGAATCAGTGTTGAGAAGCAGAAATGCAGTTTCAACAAGAGGAGGGATTTAAAAGGTACTGTGCAGAGAAAAACCTGCTCACACCACCCTCCTCCTAATTCAAGTTGTCCACTTTTTAAAGTGCTGGAAGTTCTCTTGGGGACTGGTGCAGGGTGAATTACATGAAATCTTAAAAATGAGTCTCCAAAGTTCAGTGTAAGCCTTAGAGCTTCCCTTCTACCTGACAAAGGTGGATTGTAAGACTGATAAACTCTCTTGGGTTTTTGTGCCAATTCAACTCCCACCACTTATACTTGAAAGTAGGACTTCAAGGTACTTTACCACAGAAACCAGAAAGCAACCTTTAAATAGTTCCAGAACAGCAAAAGTCTGCATTCTCATTAGGCTAACTACTGAGTTTAACTTCACCCACACAAGAATTATATGATGAGAGCCAGGAGGGCGAGTTTCTGGTTTTATGATGCCTTAAGATTAGAGATAGTCATTCTCTTCTATGTTATCCCTCCACTATTGACCTGGTGGAAGGGAAAGTGAAGTGCAAGTGACCACCTTAGAAACCAAGTCTTCTTCTTGGTAGGGATAGAGGTTATGTGACAGTTTTCCAAAGAACTGCAATCTCACGGGACATAAAATGAATCTGCTATGCAGTGTGAGGTAACCTGTTTTAGTGGGGGTAATTCCATCATTCTCTCTGCTCCTAATACAGACTTGGGTTCAATGCTTTCCTTTAATGTATTCCAGCAAAGGAGTCTGGGGAAAAAATACTTACTTCTAGCTTTGTAAACTTTGTTTCTTTCTCTGTAACTGGAAACATAGCATCCATGTACAGTGCCTGGAACATAGCATTTACTTCCACATCTTGGGACAGGGAGTTTCATCTTGCGTAGTGACTAGAGTATGAGAACATGCCTTTTGGATGATGATTGAATTTCCAGAGTTAGTGGAGATGGCAGCTTTGGAATTGGAGTGTATGTATGTTAGGGGGTACTGTTTATACTCATAGAGATAATGAACTTTTCCTCTAACATGTTAAAAATGATGCTAGAGCCCTTCCTCTCTCCTTTTTCTCCACGTCTAATAAGAGTGTCTACAAAAAAACCAATTAGGCTGGTACAGTGCCAGCTCATCATGTTTGTCATCCAGGTGATTAATTAGCAGAGTCACCATCAACTTGTTACTAACTTAAGCATGATGTTTTGAAAAGAGAATTGAACTGGGTGCTACAAGGAGAAGCGTCTATTCCATAAATACATATTAACACCTACTCTGTCCTAGGCCGTGGGCCAAGTGCTATAGGTACAAAGATGAGGGAATCCTACATCGCATTGCTGGTGAGTCTTCGTGCAGCTTTTCAACTGGAATCCAAGGGTTCCCAGGAATTGGAACTTCCAGAGGAACTTTGTTATTATTTTTTATTTTTGCTTTTGTTTCAGTAATTAGTAACTAGTTATTAAGGCAAAACTTTCCCCCTAACTTTACTGTGATATAATTGACATATAACATTGTGTAACTTTTAAGGTTGTATTGATTCGATACACGTGTACTCGTAGAGCAATATGATTGCCGCCATAGTATTAACTAACACCTCCATGGCAGTCACATAATTAGCATGCATGCGCGTGCGCTCATGTGTGTGTGTGTCTGTGTGTGATGAGAACATTTAAGACCTACTCTCTTAGCAACTTCCCAGTATATAGTACAGTACTCTTGTTTATAGTCACCATGCTGTGCGTTAGCCACAGAACTTCCTCATCTTCTAACTGGAGGCGTGTACCCTCCAACCAACAGCTCCCCATTTCCTCCACTCCCCAGACCTTGGTAACCACCATTCTACTCTCTGTTTATACAAGTTTGGCTTTTTTAGATTCCACGTGTCTGTTATACCATGCAGCATTTGTCTTTCTCTGTCTGGCTTATTTCACTTAGCATAATGTCCTCAAGGTCCATCCATTGATGTCACGAATGCCAGAATTTCCTTTTATCTCATAGCAGGATAATATTGCATTGTATGTATATAGCACATATTCTTTATCCATTCATCCACTTATGGACACATAGATTGTTTCTGTATCTTGGCTATTGTGAATAATGATGCAATAATCATGGGAGTACAGATATCTCTTTGATATCCTGTTCTCATTTCCTTTGAATATGTACACAGAGGCTGATCGTTGCATCAAATGGTAGTTCTATTTTTAATTTTTAACCTCCATACCGTTTTCCATAGTGGCTGCACCTGTTTCCATTCCCACCAACAGTGCACAAGGTTCCCTTTTCTCCATATCCTAACCAACACTTATCTCTTGTCATTTTGATGATAGCCATTCTAAAAGGTGAGGTGATATCTCATTATGGTTTGATTTGCATTTCCCTGGTGATTAGTCATGTTGGGCATCTTCTCATGTACCTGTTGGCCAATTTTATGTATACTTTAGAAAAATGTCTATTTAGTTCCTTGCCCATTTTTTAATTGGATTGTTTGCTTTTTTGCTATTCAGTTGTATAAGTTCTTTATATATTTTGGATATTAACCCCTTATTAGATATATGGTTCGCAAATATTTCCTCCCATTCCATAGGTTGTCTTTTTATTTTGCTGATTGTTTCTTTTGCTGTGCAGGACTTTTTAGTTTGATGTAGTCTTACTCATTTATTTTTGCCTCTGTTGCTTGTGCTTTTGGTGTTATATTAAAAAAAATATATTGCCAAGACCTATTCAAGGAGCTTTTTCCCTGTTTCCTTCTAAAAGTTTTATGGTTTCAAGGCTTACATTTGAGTCTTCAATCCACTTCAAGTTTTTTTTGTTTTTTTGTTTTTTTTTGTGTGTGACTGGTATAAGATAGGAGCCCAATTTCATTTTTCTGCATGTGGTTATCCAGTTTTCCAGGCAAAGCTTTTTTTCATATAACAATAGCTCAGATTTGACAATATCCCCAAATTTTGAATTAAGTTTCTTCATCTGATATCTAGGAATATTGCCTACATATCCTCATAATCTTCAAGTAGCTTCTTTTCATTTAAAGTATATATATTACCAAAGAAAAACACTTGCATAAAGTATCTGAGCTTTTGTATTTTCCAGTCTCTAGCTAGTTGTATGTGGTTTTAGCCAAGATATTCATTTAAACGCATTGGCCTCAGTGTCTTCCTCTTACAATAAGGTGCTTGGACTGGGTGAGCTCTGAAGCTCTCCCGCTTCAACGGTCCATGCCTCCATGATTCTCCCTCTAGCTGGATTGTAATGTGGATTTCTCTGTAATTTCTGGTTCAGAGGAGAGAGCACTGGCTGGACATCAGATCTGTTCTAATTCTGTCTTTAGAAATGATTGCTAGGGGGCTGGCCTAGTGGCGCGTTGGTTAAGAGCTGGCTTGGGAAACCAGAGGGCCCCGGTTCGGATCCCACATATGAGGGTCAGTGACACTGCCCTCCACAGCTAAGATGCTGAACAACAGCTCAACCTGGAGCTGGGCTGCAGTGAGTAGCCAGGGACCTAGTGAGTAGGCTGCAGCTCCTGTGGCAGTGGGTTGCCATGGGCTACCGTGTGTAGCCAGCAGTCAGCGTGAGCGGCCAGCAGCCGCTGTGAGCGGCCGTCCAAAAGCCGGCGACTGGTCTGCCTCTCCCGGGAAGAGGGCAATGATGGTGCCAACTTGGGCCAGTGAAGCAACATCCTCCACAACTAGACTGAAGAACAAAAGGACAGAAACTTGCCTGTTCCCCTTCCTCCAATTCCCCAGTGCTGTTCCCATCCTCCAATTCCCCAGTAAAAATCTTAAAAAAAGAAAAAAAGAAATGGTTGCTAGGAAAACAATGATGGAATATTTTCCTTCTTTATATCTTAGGCTTTCCATCTGAGACTTGAAAATTGTAAACCAAAAACAAAGAAAAACTTGAAAATAAGTGATAAAACATGATTAAAAGCTTTGGAATACAGCAGCAGTGTTACTATGAGTATGAACCCTGCAGTGACACTAAGTGAAAGGACAAATTACTATCTGTAAGTTAATTAGTCATGATAATATAGGTTATGCTGTGGCAACAAAACCCCCAAAGATTTACTTGTGCTGCAAGTCAATGTAAGTTGGTGGGAGCCCTGTTCATCATAATTACCGAGGGACTCAGGTGGCTGTGAGCTCCATCTAGACTCATGCTCCCACCATCATGGGAGGAGAGAAGAGGAACTATGGCAAATGACACATTGGCGCTTAATTATTTCATTGGCTACTGCTAGTCACATGGTTAGGCCTAAGTTCACAGGGGGTGAAGGGTGACAATTCTAGTTGTGACCACAAAGAGCATATCTCGAATATTTGTGAAATTATTATGATACTAGATATTCACAAATATAACACCATCAGCATGCTCACTTTTCAATTGGTAGGCTAAAATTCATATTATATTTCCAGTTAGTAATGATTTCTAAAATGCAAAACAATGAACAAAGTCAAGTTGATTTTGGATTTGACTACACCTATTTCTCAGAAGAGGAAGCTTTTGTTGGGAGGGTGAAGAAAGAGAAGGAGGATATTTGGCAGCTGTTGATTGGTGGGCTGCCCGTGATAGAAGAACGGGCAGGTAAGAAATTCTTAGCAATGAGAACGTGCAAAAGGAACAAAGCAAAGCTAGCTGAGGTTAAAGTTCATGGAGCATGAAAGAACACAGGTAGAACTGTGATCAAAGGGACAAGTGGTTTATGACAGAGCTTCTTTATTAAGGATCCTGAAGTGGAAGTCAAGTTTGTGTCTAATACAGAATAACCCTATACTGGGCAGGAGGAAGCCGATTTGGAAAGAAATAAATGTGTTCAAATTGGAAGAGATATAACAAACAACAGGAAAGTCTGTAGAGAAAGTGCAGTGAATATTTGAATTTCTGTGTTGGTTCATACAAATTGGTATTGCTGGTGGCATACGATCAGTGATATTTAGTACTTACTGAGATTGTCATTACACAGATCACTCTAACCCAGCAGAAGAAATAGAAATTCTAAAAGAGGGATATTTTAATCAAAACATGTAATTAGTTGATTGCCTGCTTCATAGAGGTAACAACAACTTTGCTTTAATGTGGTATTCTGTCATGGTCTGGGGGGTGAGGGGTTCTAATTAGAATGCTTTATAGTTCCTTTGAGCACAACATTCTTAGAATGACATCACAATTTAGGGTAAAATATTATTGACTCCCCAAGTCACTAAAAAAATGAATTGTGATATAAGTATATAAACATTTTTTAAATGCCAAACATAAGTTAAATATATATATATATTTAATGGTTGTAGATTTTTTTACTTGCATTTTCCACTTTTTCACCCTTGTTTTTGTGCTCATACAACCACTATATAAGACGCACCTAGTTTTTAGACGCCAAATTTTTCAAAAAGGGTGTGTCATACATGGAGAAATACGGTGTGTGTGTGTGTGTGTGTGTGTGTGTGTGTGTGTGTGTGTGTGTGTGTGTATGCTGTCCAGTGCTGGCTGACTAGTGATGTTTGCATTTATTCACATTTTGGATTATTTATCACTATTATTCTTTTTATGGTGTTTCTAGAGAATTGACTAGCATAGAAATAAGAGTAAAACCCTACAGAGGGGAAAAGACAGCACATGTTGGTGCCCCCAAATTTAAAAATACAAAGAACCTAGGCAGAAAGGAGGAGAAAATTCCTTATGAGAGATATGAACCTTCTTAAATGCCTGTTCATGATTTGGAGGCAGCACAAATTCAAAGAATAAAACTTCACATTTAAAAAATAGTGTAGCGATGCTTAAATTTTGGACAGCTATTGGGAATGCAGGTAGAAACGCAGCTGCCATGGCGAAAGAGCACCTCAAAAGTCCTGGCTCACAAGTCCATGTGTGCCATTTGCTGTCACATGCCATTTCATTAATCACTTTCATGCTTGAGAAATGTGGTATATACGTGCATAATATTAATGCTAACAGCAAGGGTGATAAGTTCTTGGTCTTGCCTGCACCATTGTCTCTCTTCTGCAAAGGCTGTTGTGGGATGACCCCGCAGTAAGAAGTAGCAGTACTGACTGGGAAGAATATTCTCCAGTTTTTATCTAGGATGAACGTGGTTTACACTTCAGGTCCTGCTTCTGCCCATCTATAGAATTATACATAGCAATGAAAAGCCAACCCAAATATAGCTACTAATAGTAGTTATGATCAAGATGGTCTAACAACATCTCAAAATGGCAGGGGATTATATTAAGGGGAAGCAAAGTGTTCTATAATGATAGACAGGAGGACTGACGTTCAGTTATTACCCTCCCACTTTTACTTGCTGCCACCATGCTCTGATCTTGAAAGCTTATATTTATTTCATGATGCCTGAATTTTTCTTGGGCCCATCTTCATGGAAAGTATTCTAATGTTTGATGAACCACTTGCTCCTTAGTTGTTTGTTCAGGGAGCTCTCCTGGCTCTGCTAGCTCATCTGTCTTTTGTTTCTTCTCTTTTAAAATGCAAGATGCTAATTAATAAAAGCTGAATCATTTTGTACCAGGAAAGAGAGAGACAGAGACAGAGAGAGAATGGCATTGTCAAGAAAAAGGGTGAAACCCTTGGAAAGCCAGCCGTTCTTGCCTGGTGTACACGCGTGTGCATATGTGCTCATGCCCACCCGTACTGGCAAACCTAGAAAGGCATGAAAAGACTCAGGGTGACACTAGTTCCTGAGGCTGGAAGGGCCAGGGCGATGATGACTCAGGGATGGGCCTTTCCCTCCGGGAGCCTCTCCAGGCCTATGGGTTTTGCCTATCAACTTCTAGAAAAAGATTCAGAATATTATATAACTTGTTTTCAAAACCTTGTGGGGTGGGAAGGTTGCAACTATTCGTGACCCCTCTTGCCAGCGAAGCACTGCAGCGCCTGTGGATTTGATCCCACGGTGGTGGGGCAGGCTTCTCAGGTTGGCCAACCTTGCAGATCCTGTTGTGCAGAGCATATTTTCTTCTCTCTCCACTTTTGTTGTTTACTTAGCAAAAAGTGCTCCACCCTCACTGCAAGTTTTGACACTCTCTCTGATACACTGTATGGCTACTGTACCTTGACTTTCAATTACATTAAATCCTATTATAATCATTTTCTTATAACAAATCCTCTTTAACACCTGAAAAGCTCAGCTCCCATGAGTGTAGTCTTAGGCTGTCAAAATGAAAAACAGAGGAATCCTACTGGAATGGCAGTAGCTGTTGCGTATGTTTGAAAATAAGATCAGCATAAGGGCCTTCCATACTTTGCATTCAATTCTGGTAGCAAAAGAGAACAAAGTTATTCTAAGCCATTCAAATATGGCTTGACCTATAAACCAGTGGCCTTAATTCAGTGATTTTAAATCAATGTGATAGCATGTTATAATACTTTCTCTGGGAAAGCATTTCTTTCGGAAGCAAGGTCCAGAATTCCTAATTATTTCCATTATAATGATTAATGTAAGCAGAATAGTCTTCACTAATACATTATAAGAATACACTACATGGTAAGGTTTTTGTTTGTTTGTTTGCTTTGTTTCTTTTAATGCTTCTGGTATCATGACTAAACCATAAGCACGTTTAAAATGTTTTTTGGCAAAGGGTCATGATGGTTCATCTTTTTTGCCTCGATTATTCTTAGCCAAGTATAGCTCAGAAGCCTGTTCTATTAATCCAGTTTTTTAGATTTTATTCCACATGGTTTGTTGCTACTTTGGGGTAACTCATTTTGAGGAGAGGAATGGACACCTGAGAGAAGTAACAGATTTTGTCAGCAGTGTCTCTTCAGTATTAGTTAAGCTTATTGGTTTTACAAACAGACACTCTGAGCTCCATCCTGGGCAATGAGAGCCCTTTGTGGATTAGCTGGTTGGAGGATGTCTTACCACTTAATCAAATCCCACCCTATCACTCCATTCCATATATAACCAAAGAGTTATCTCTACTTCTACTATTTTCCCATTATGTTAGGAAAATGAGGAGCTTAATCATTATGTATCAATCAGAATAATCAAATTTTTCCTCTTTCCTTTTTGAGCCACTACTTCCAATTGGCAGGTTGGTAAAATCTTACCCATTCAGGCAATCAACATGTGCCGCCTTTTATTCATTTTCTTGAGGAACAAAAAAGTAAGATTGCCAAAGACTCTGGTCACCATATATGGCAACCAGGCCTTTTGCTTTAACCTGGGAGAGGTAGAGTTCTCTGCTTTCATAATGTAGTGTTGGTTCGGGCCCATTTTTCCAGCCGAGGGTAATGTGAGCTGGAATTGGTCGCAGAGGCTCTGGCAGCTGGCTTAACCTGTTTATATAAGGATGGAACACAGCCACTGATTAAGAGAGCCACCTCCTACTGGTTGGTTTTGGAGTGGAGCCCAGAATTTTCCATGGAGATAGCTTTCAAAAGTTAGGTCAGCATCTCAATGGGAGATAAGGGTACACAAGAAAGCCCTTGTGGGTTTCCCTGTCTTCAAAGCCCCCACCATTCAGCAAGAGTTAGAATAGATATATTTGACCAATAAAATACCTCTACTAGGTTTGTCTCCATGAAAGGATCCCTCTTCCTTAAGTGGGTCAGTTGGAGCCAAGCGCACATCTAGCAACTTATGTGTTGCCCTGGCTGTGGCAGGGTGGGCTGATCAGGGGCAAGATCATTGTGATGTCAACACATTTTTCTGTTTGTTTTTTAAATGGAAGGGGACACCATTGTAAACAATACAAGTACTGCTTCTAGAATTAAATCAAAGAGTAGGTTAAGGGGAGCACGGGGGGATGGGCAGGAAGGTGGGTGGAGGAACAGGGACCTGACCAAAGAATTCTGTGGAGAATCAGTGGAGAAACCGGAAGTCTGCAATGGACCCATGGATTTCACTGCCCCTCACTAATCAAACATACATGAGAAAAATGATCTTAGGTTTGGTGTGATTCGTGAATGCAAACGAATCCTTATACTGGATTGGATTTTGACTTTATATTTTTATTTATTTTTAGTAGGCCCGGACGATTCCTTAGGTTTTCTGTGTGCTTAGAAATAAGATGTGTTGTGATGCCAAAGCACTACTTGGAGTTTTTAGTAGCTGGAATGTGTGCAACTAAACGTGGTGATTGGAGGATATTCCTGCCCTCTAGTCTGCAACTCCCAGAGGTTAAAAAAGAAAAAAAAAAAGAACATCCCACTTTTACAAAAGGAAAAAAAAAATCTTTTGCATAAATTATTATATAAATAAATCTTCTTAACAAGCACTGCAGTTCTTTTTTTTTTTTTACAAAGCACAAAGAGTTATTGTGTGATTTATGTGAAAAGGTTATATAACTGTACTCTGTTACTTTAAATAGTGTTTTTTATATTTAAACTGCCAACTTCTTCATCACCAGTAAAGAAAAAAAAATGCGTATTTGCAAAGCGCAAAGGTAATTTTCAAGGACTGTAATTAGCTCATGATAACTCTATTTTTTGTGATGTCTTTGCTGCAGAACTAGAAAAGAAATGGACTTTTTCATTGTTAAATCTAAACTGTGGCACCTGCAATGCGTCAGTTCAGTGAGAACCAGGGAGAACAGTTTGAAGTATTACACTTGGTCAGGGGAAAATTACGGACGGACTAAAATAACAGATCTTGCAATTTTTATTTGGCTTCATCTTTTCTTTTTACAAACATGGCAAGGCTCCATTTCCCCTGTTTCTGTTCCCCAACTGACCCCTTAGTTCCAATATATTTAAAAAAAAAATCATTTTAAAAACCAACTTCCACATCATGAATTCATAATGTGGAAGACTAAAAAAAAAAAAAGAAAAAAATAAAGAATGATGTTTTGGTAAAAGAAGGCAGGAAAGTGAGAAAAAAAAAGTTTTTTTGTGTTAAAAATGCATAACAAGACAGAACTTCAGCAAGAGAAAGACAATTAAATAAAGGAAACATTTGAGGAAGAGGATGCTAATTAATCATTCCAGGAAAATCAATTACTATGAAAAAATATATTTCTTTGAAAAATTCTGTCTTGGGGGAGGGGGTCAGAGTATATGCCCACACAGGTGTGTGTGAGTGTGTGTGTGTGGTGTCACCAAATGTATTTCTGTGATCAGTTGAGGCACTATTATGGAGGAATCTTAGGAGGTCAGAGTCGCAAAATTTCCCCATGCTGAAGAATATTCATAAAGACAATCTAGAAAGTTTCCTTCTCAGGAAAATAGGCTGTTGTAGACAGTGGAATTCCCTAGAAGTCATAATTGTACTGCATTCTGGGATCTGGAGGTGGGTTTTCTTCTGAGAAGTCATCACTATCGCTGTGGGCTGAGGCCTGGAATTCTTGAGCTTGTTTTTCTCACCAGTGGACGATAACCACATGAACAACAGGGAAATCTGTAAAGCACTTGAAGTTAAGGAATTGAAGTGTGGTAATCTGAGGGCTGGGTGTGTTTTCTGTGGGACTGTGAGAACATTGTCACCTGGTTGATCATCCACCTGGTTGCCCAGGTGGCAGTTTGGCAAACAACCAGCATGAACAACAACAACTTCTTGCAATGGGAGATGAAATATTTGAACATAGTTGTTCTCAGACATTATTAATCCTTCTTAGTTCAAACATTAGATTTCAATATTGATGGGAATAAAAACAACTGATATGAGACTGACAATAAATGGCTACTTTTAGCGTTCAGGCTTCAGATACTCACTTCCAGTAATTCTTCACAGGGAGAAGGCAATTGCTTTTTTTTTTTTTTAAGGATTTTATTGGGGAGTTGGGGGAGGGGAACAGTGTTGGGGAATCGGGGAAGGGGAACAGACAAGTTGCTGTCCTTTTGTTCTTCAGTCTAGTTGTGGAGGACGTCACTTCACTGGCCCACGTTGGTGTTATCATTGCGCTGTACCCGGCTGAGGCAGATGGGTCGGCGGCCATTGGACGGCCACTCACGGCAGTTCACAAAAGCGCACGCTCGCTGCTGGCCAGCCCCGCTGCAGCCTATGCAGTCGCCTGCGACTCCCGGCAGCCCAGCTCCAGATCGAGCTGTTATTTACCAACTTAGCTGTAGAGGGCAGTGTCACTGGCCCATGTGGGATCCGAACCAGGACCCTACTGCTCAGAGCTGGCATCCCAAGTAAACTCCTAACCAACATGCCACTCAGCCGGCCCATGGCAATTGATTTTTAAAGAGCGACGTTTTACTGGCAGAGAAAAATGAGACAAGAGCTGGCTGTTTCAATATATTATAGACAATGATGCCCGTCAATATGCTTTGCAAGGGAATTCAATTGTAAGTTTGATTGTTATATCTGTAAAAGTTACATGGGAATGTGGAGCCCCTTTTATCAAAGTGAAGTCTACAACATTAGGATCTCATTAAATCTTGTTGTCTGGGAAGGTGTCACATACTGTTTAACAGATCAAATAAGAGAGGACTGAAGGTTAATTTCCTAGCCAGGAAGGAGGAAGTCAATTAAAAACATACGGTTGAAGAGTGATCAATTTCCTTTACACTAGACCCAAAAGGAAGTGTTTTGAAATGTGTATTTAAACTAAAAAGTAGAGCACATAGCAAAGAGGAAAAGAAAAGTTATATTGTAAAAGGCAAGCCCGAGGTAGCAAAATGGTATATACAATGACAGGTGCAGCTTTTTCTAAATCCACAACCACCCTTTCTGGCTCTCACATGAAAATCTCTTCAAATAAGAGATACTTTCTCCAAGACTTAAAGACTATCTTCAGCTTCTAGCTAAGGTTGATGAGTAATGTAAATTCCTCCATGTGCTCGAAATGAGGATCAGACTAAAATTAACTCTGCTTGTAGACAGAAGGTGGCCAAGATGACACTGTTATCCATTATGCTGAAAACAAAATGTTTCTCTTTAAACTTAGAGGAAATATGCAGGAACAAAAAGTCTTTCAAAAGAATTGTGTGCCCAGTTTTATGCAGGCTGGGTCACTTGAAGAGACACCTCCCTATTTTTGTCTTTTTCTATGGACTACATTTAGACCTTGAACAATTAGCCCTCTTTAAGTTTTTTTTTTTTTTTTCAAGTCACCTGCTCTAGAAATTCCAGCATTTTGTATTTTTAGATGCTGGGGTCAGGGCAAGTGCAAAAATGATGACATTTTCTGTCTTTTCAGGCAATTCTTTTTGACTTTAGCAGGACACAACAAAATGAGTACTGAAAAAGTTGTCGCATTCCATTTTAACCCCTTAGGGTCAGAAGCACAAAGCGTAGATACCAATATGTTCTTAGGAGGCTAATAACCCCATTAGAGTAAATCCCATTTAGGAAGACAAGTGCTCCCTGTCATGAAACCCCCTCCAGGTCCTACCAACTACACAATTAGGCACATTTATTTTCTTGATCTATTGTTATTTAATTGTAACCATAAAAGTAAAGCAAAGAATCTACTTTTAGATCTGATTCTTATTTTCCCTGAAATTCTAAATCAAGTGGCCTGTGAACAGTTTAGCTTTCTAAAGTATTTTTAAGAAGAGGAAGTATATGTTCTATTGGAGGACAGAACTTCCCGTCTTCTCAATTAGAAGAAAAATTCAGCCCAAGCCTCTTAGAATAAATCACATATGAAAGGAAAGGAGGATGGCTTGAGAGAAAGAATGGAAAAACGTGGTGAATTGCATCAACATTTTAACTTTCAAATGCATACAGGCAATTCCTCACTTGAGGTCACCCTTATTTACAAACAGCTGGGTGTTCAGGTAAGCATTGTTCCTCTTTGCCCTCTCTTCCATACTTGGAGGCCTAACCCCTAAAGTCCCTGATCTCAAGCCTGAGAACCATCTCTCTTCATTGCATTTCATGCATTTATTCATGCCTTCACTTAATACCTATTTAGCGAATACCTATTATATGCCATGCACTAGACTAGACACTAAGAACAACAGTGGTGAGAGAAATAAACCTTGGAAATAGGCCTCTTGGAACTTAACAGTCTAGACTCAAGAGGAAAAGAATAACCATTAATCAAACAATTACATGAATAGATGTAAAATCACAGCTCTGATAAATGCAATGAAGGGAAAAGTACATGATGCTCCGAGTAAGAAATAGGGCAGATGGAACCTAATCCAGGGGTTCAAGGAGGATTTTCTTGAGCAAATGATAAAAGCTGAATGTGAAGGTTGAATAGGACTTAATTTGCCCCAGAAGGGAATGAAGAAACTTCCAAGTTAAGTAAATAGCCTATTTGAAGATCGGAAGTGGGATAGGGTACGAGAATGATAGAGAGAAGGCCAGTGTGGCTGGGGAGAAAAAGTCAAGGGAAGCTGGTGACAGGTGAAGCAGGAGAGGAGCCAAATTAGTCTTGAGGTCAAAGTAGGATTCTTGTCTTTATCTTAAAAGAAGTGGGAAGCCGTACACCATATGAGGGTTTTATCACTGTGCTGGGTTGTAGTGAGGAAGCCGGGGGGTCATAGCTGTTTGACAGGCGGTATTAAGAGAGCATGTCCCCTTTCATTCCTCCATTACTGCTTTTCCCCACCACGGTACCTTTGCCTCAGCATCTCACAGATGCTCTATTTCTGCTTCTCACCCTCTGTTCATCCTATTTCTTACTCTAGAACTCCTGCCACCCCTTCACTCTGAGTCTCTGCTTCTCCTCATCTTGGTTTCTACACCACTGGGCCTCCCTAAGACCACAAAAACCCCATCAGTACTGCAGAGGTAAGGCAGGCAGGGGGAGATAGATCAGTGAGGCATCTATTCAGGACTCTGATTCAGAGCTTTGAATGCATTTCCCCTTAGAGTCAATGCACACACAGTCTTAGCAGGCTACCTCACCTATGGGGTGGATGACATTGCTTTGGAGAGCTTCCTTGGAGCCTCAGATCATGGGACATTGTTTCTATAGGAAAGATTATTTTAACAAACAACTTCTCAGTAAAGTCCTGAAGCCAAACACATTTTCTCATTGGAGACTGCCTTTACATAAAAACGTTTTTGTGTGGTGGGTACCTGAGTGATATCTCTCTCCCTTTCTTATTTTTCATCCTCTGCACATTGAATTCAAGCAAGTGTTGAATTAATGAAAAACTGACTAGAGAACTCTTTAACCCCAGTGATAGATTTTGTTTTGTTTTGTTTGTTTTTTTGTGTTACAATTCCGGCTAGGAGCTGGATAGATCAATGATTTAAATTGCTGGTTTTGACAAAGTAGCCAGATTTGAAAAAAAAAATTAATGTAGATGCTGAATGGATACTTAACTCATTGTTAACTATTAATCTCTTTGCAGTTCCTGAACAGGCACCTGTGTGTTTGTCTTCTGGCTATTCTTCCTGCTCACATTTAGCAGCTGTCATTCTAGCTAGGTTCTCACCTTTTTCTTTTTTTTTTTTCCATGAGAGATTCTTTTTATAGTCTCATTCTCTGCTTTGCCACATTGGGAGTACAGAGGCATCTTCCTGGGTGGATTATTTATTCAACAAATGTTGTTATGTGCTTACTTTATACCAAATAACCAAGGCCCTGTGCCACGATAGAAAAGACAGATATATCCCCTGTCCTATGGCTCATACACTTACAGCCATGCTGTCCAGTAGAAACTTCCTGTGATGATGAAAATATGTCATGACTACGCTGTCCAGTATAGTAGCTGCTAGCTGCATGTGGCCACTGAGCACTTCAAATGTGGCCAGTGTAACTGAAGATCTAAATTTTTAGTTTTTTAAAATTAATTTAAATAGTCACATATAGCCACTGTATTAAATACTACAGTTCTGGAGGTGCAGAGAGATGGACCTAGTAAGATATAAAGAAGATAAACAGGTAAAGCCCTGGGAAAATAACTACTTACACATTTTATACCCAAAGGAAGAAGTATCTGAGTTCCAGAAAATTGCCATTTTAAATAGAAGAAATGTGGGGTAAATGCCACCCATGCAAATTTCTAGGGAAATCAGTTTTAAAAATCTTCATAAAGCTAAAATCCACTTAAAAAGATATGACCATTCATGAACTCGTCTCCAAATCTACACAGGTGTACCTACTGGTTGCCTTCTCCTTAAAAAGGACCCCATGAGGATTTCTGATACCAAATGCACAAGCACTCTGAGCTTTTCGGATGTTGTAGGAAACCCTTATACTATACCTGGGCTGGAAATCATGACTTAACTGAGCTGCACAACAGGAAAGAAGTTGAGCTTTTAAGGATAAGTGGGTCATGCGATGATTTAAATTATCATTTAAAAAAATCTAGCATAAAATGTTTTGTTCTGGAAGAATATCACTCATTTTAGAAATCAGTTCAGAGGAACTCTTTGGCTAGAACAGTTTGTATCAGGCAGAACTGTTTAAAAGTTATATGTTGTGTTACTGGTAGCAACAGGCTTCAGAGATGTTTTGTAGTTGAAAGTCATCATACCTAGCTTGCAGCTGCTAATCAAAGAAGGAATTAGGGAAAGAAGGAAAAACTTTCCTTCATATGCTGAAAAGAACCATGCCAGGAGAAAGTTTGGATTGGGAAGAGCTGGTAATGGGGAGAGATAGTCTGTAGAGATGGAGGGACGCCCTAAATGTCGGCGATCAGCTTGTCTTCATCGTGTGGGGAGACAGAGCAGAGACAGAGCAGAGCCCTGCAGCTAATGCAGGGGGCTGAAAAGGAAATGAAAGCTGTGCATTTAATTGTTTCTAGAAAGCTAATAAGGGGAAAGAGACCACATACAGCTAGAGTGAGAGGTACACCTGGTGTTAAGCCTAGGAGGAATCTGCTTTAAGGCGATGGCTGCAGCTACGTAGATTGAAAAAGCATGATATCGGGGTGGCGGGGAAGGGCAGTGGATACGGAGAGGGGGGCTGTTACTTTGTGAAGGGTGAAAAGGATGACTATTGCATTGTTCTGTACACCTGAAACTAACAATAAAAAAAGAAAAAAAAAAGAAAAAGAAAAAGCAGCCTCATCAAGCCTGGAGGAAGATGAAGGTGAAGCAATGATAAAGAGCTACAGATTTCTGAGAAAGGTACTTAGGAAAAATTCACTTTTATGCATTTCAAAGTTGTTCAAAATGCACTGTAACTGAAATAATTAAATATATATTTTAAGTTTCATTAGCATTGGGCCATTTGTATCCATCATAGGAATCTTAGTTTAAAGAGAAAAAAAACACATCATTGCGTTGCCTTCCTCCACCTGGTTGACAGCCTACTTTAAATATATTTTTCTGAGACTTTTCCACCTCTATATTAGTCTCCTTATCACCAGAACAAGGACAATACTACCTATCCCTGCCTGCTTCACAGAAGTGACAATCCACAAAGATAACAAGTACAAAACACTAGGGAAACTCTAGAACATAGGCAAATATAAGCAATTTCATTTATTATTTGAATGGCAAATGGTCTCCCTGGAAGTTAAATCTGTGTATTTAAACACAGAGAGTGATTACAACAAGGGTTGAAATGGGATGGACTCTCCCTGCTGGCTAGGTGTAGGGAAGGGGGGCCATGGAGAAAGCGTGTGTGTGCCCAGGGGTGAGACTGTGCTCAGTAGCTGGATTTCTATGTATTTCAGGACCTGGATCTGTGAAAGGAAAGGCTGGAATAGGATGGAATAGGAACATCAAATAAAGCCGAAATTCTTTTCTGCCCATTGTAACAAAAATTTAAAATATGCGTATGCTTTTAATTATGGTGCAACCTCTTATATGTGCATCCTGCTCCTCCCACACACGTGTGTAAGTTCTGGTCCGTTCACCAAGCACCTCTAACCACTGTAGAAGGTGAGCTAACAAAATCACCCCGGCTCTCTGAGTCATAAGATAAGAGCCAGGCTGCCTTCTGGTTATGAGCTTTGGAATCATTTACTTACTCCTTCTGGGGCATAGTATTCTCAACTTTCAAATTAAGTCCATCCAAGGTCTTGGAGTCAAGGATCCTGAAATTAAGGGCATGGAGTTTACTTTCAGAAGGCTTACTCAAATAAGTAGCGGGACTGGGCTGGATTCATCAACTCCTTTTTAGGTCATTCCTCTTTCTCGTAGGCTTGTAGGTTTAAGGAAAGAAGACGAAGCACTGGCAAGGACTTGAAGGAAGGAAGGACACTGCAGAGCAGCCGTGCTCACAGGCATTTAAGGGGGCCTGGACCCAGGGATCTCAAAGGAAATCTGCCTGAGTGGAAAGGAACAAACACATTTATTAAGTGCCAACAGTGTCCAGGAACTCCACCAGTCACTTTATCTGTTATAATTTTGTCTAATTAACCAGGAATAGGAAGAGTTGAATAATGTGTTTGTTTATGCAATTTGGCTAAAAAGTGAAGAGAAATTCTGCCGAGTGAATCCAATTTCCTATTGACGTTCACATTGCATTAGACACCATCCCCACGGCTATGGCTGCTCTGCAGATCTCTCTTTCCTGGAAGTTTCACTTTTCACATACTCAATTATCGTAGCAAATTTGTGTCATCTCAGTCACAACCAGGCCTACTTAAAGGGGTGTTGTCATCATCAGGTTTGTTCCAAATACATATTTCCCTCCAAAGTATGATGGAATTAAGATAGTGTCATTGTTTCCAGAGCCAGATACCAGAAGGCTGCATTTGTGTTTTCTGTCTTCAGAGCCTAATATCTTAATTCCATACATTCGATCCCTGCTGTGTGAGTTTCCACAGAGAGGGAGGCTCGGGGCCCAGGGAGGAAACAGGAGCCTCGCTAGCAATCAGGCTGGGTCCATGCATCTGGGAGGCTGAAGTCCAAAGCAAAACGCAGGCGGGCCTTGCCGGCTTTCTCTTTGCCGAGTCACTAGAATACTTGTGTTTTTTTTTTTACTATTTCAGCAGCTCCCACTATGAGGACATGTTCTCCTCATCCACAGAAGCCCTTTTCAAACATTACTGAGAAGACTGATAAGAAGAAAAAGCATCCACTGATGGGTTCTCAGAAAGAAAGCATTCGATTTAACTACAGGGCAAGACGGCTCTGATTACCACAGGCCCAGCTGACAGCAAGGTTGCCAGGCAGCACTTGCTCTGCCAAGAGTGGTGGTGGAATGAAGCAATCATGTGGTTTGTATTACCATTTTTCAGCTTTTTAGGATTTAGAGAGGAGAACGTCACCAGAAATGATAATTCAGTTTGGAATGGATACGTTTTCAATGCAGAGTTCAGTAACTGCTGATTTGTGTTAAATCCTAAAGTCCATAGTCACATTTTACAATGTGGACAAGATAAAAAGCATAGGATATGTCAAGATCCTACTAGATGCAAGTAACAAAGTTTCTGGCCAAATTCTCTTTTAAAAAATAGAAAGATAAAAAAAAAATCACTCTAGCATTTCTAAGCTGCTACTTACAGCCTTTATAAAGATAGCACCGGAAAAAGAAACCAAAGCCAAACAATAAGCTAAATTCTGCCTTCCATTTACTTACATGATCTTCTTTTAAGTCAGAGTTGATTTTTTTGTTTAAATGTCTTAAGTCAGAACTTGTCACAAACTAATCAATTTGCGTAAGCTTGTGTTAAACCATGCAATGCAAATGTTTTAATTTGTTATTTATCTGAATTTTTTTAGTTAAAAGAAGAGAAAGAAATCTGGGGTTATTCACTTCGAATTCTCCTGGGTATTCTTGGAAATATTATTCTCAGAAAGTCTGAAACTTTAATTGGAACAAATGATTCCATTCATAGACAAATTTGGTCATATGGTTTGCTTTCATTGAGTTTAGTAAAATACTTTATGAATATTGAGCCTTTCCTCAAATAAGCAAATGCACCTCTCTCTCAGTGGTGCACACCAGGGTCCAAATAGCATTGCTTCCAGTCTCATCCCTTAAAGAAACACTAAAAAACAAAACAAAACAAAACTCATATTGTTCAAAATCATTTAAGCAGAATTCAGGTTCTATTGCCTTTTTCTAGCACTTCAAGGATTCTGGGAAACTCAGTAAGGCATTGCACTTCTGGAAGCAAGAGCTTTCTGTCAGAGGATATAAAGCAGCAGATACCAGGAAGAATCCATAGCTGGTGCAGTCATACATTTCTGCAAAGGCTTTCAAATAAAGAAAAAATATAACTTGTCAGCCATGATGCCCTGGTCTAAACAAAATGCAGTTTTACTTAAAGAGATGCTGTCAAACATAGTCATTTGGGCTCCAAAATTATGCTTTGGAAAACACTAAATTAGTTTTGTCAAAACATAACCTTGCTTCTCAAAACATTGTCAGAACTTTCAAAGTTCAATAAAAGAAGGCAGCGTTTGTGGTTTAGGTAGACATTATCCTTTGTACTTATTCTCCATAACATACACCAAGCCATCCGTCTTTCTGTTTAACCATTCATCCAAAAAGGGTTATTGAATTATTATTGTGTGCCAGGCACTGTGCTGGGCCCAGACACAGAGCTAGAAAGACACATTTATAGTCTCAAGGCTAGAAGTCCTAGTGAGGAGACAGACATGAATAAATGGTCAGAGTCAAATAAAATGACTGCTGGAACGCACAGGCAGAGAAAGCAGGCGGGAAATGAGGGCAGTAATACAGCACTAGTTCAGGGTACTCTGGGAGTTACACTGAAGATAGACCATTCTTTTCTTTAATGTTCATGGAAGACCTGATGTTCGAGATCATCTTATTTTTTCTTTTGAGATGCACATGATGGATGATACTATCACAGGGAACACACAGGGAGCTTTTCCCGAGTGGTTGAAGGTCCAGAAGGGCAATATTTGGCAACTGTTGATTGGTGGGTTGTTCCTGACTAACTGTATCTACATATTTTTTCCCCTTTAAAGGAAACATCATATGAGGATGCAAATGAGTGAGAGCAATATTATTTGTATGAATAATCTAAATCCGATCTCATTTAGTTAGAAGCAAATATTTTGAAAACTCTTATACTTAATTACATCTTATGCATGACAGGTTTCAAGTCGATTGTGACTATTGGGTTGTTTCATTGCCGTCGACAATGACTTGTTTCAAAAGCTTGCCAAAGACATCCTTAAGGAGTTTACATTCTCCCAAGGTTAGATAGTTGGTTTTTTAAATGCATCACTTCAGGAACAAATTATAGAAAATAAATTTGACTTTATAATTTTGTGTCTGTTGACTTGAGGTATCATGAGCCACATAAACTGTGACAACCGGAACTGCCCTCCCACTTTCCAAACAGTAATAATGAAAAAAGTATGGTTGGACTGAATATTTCTCTATGGCTGGGGAAGTGCTCTCTCTGCCATAGCACTTTAGTAGAGTTCCAAAGGGAATTTCTGAAGGCAAACCTTATGGCAATTCTTTTGAAGGTTTTTGAGTCCCAACAGAACATGTTAAAAAATGTAGCTGAGTAATTTATCCATTAGGTCAGGGGTAGTGTTGGTTGGGGTGGGGTATTCTTTATCTTGGAATCCATACGCCTAGGTGACATGAAAATTAAAGGATATGCCGAACAAGGCAATATTTTCTTTGTGTTGTAGGTTAAAAGGGCTGTGTCTGTACACACGACCGAAGAAACTATTGTAAAACCAACTAATACTTTAGAATTTCTCATGTTTATCTTTGCATAATCCACCCAAAAGCAATCAGTTGAGGGGACTGTTTGCTGATCTTTTTCAGTCACTCAGGCCAGAAAATTAAAAATCCTTGATTAGTGGTATCTCAGTCCACTCCTTTTGGTCACTGAAATGCCACTGATATTTCTACTAAACAAGTGAACAGTACTAAAACCATGAAGAGGCTTTAGAGTTTACTAAACTAAAGGCAGAGAATGAATTTATTGTGAATCTCTCAAAAATGTGATTCTTTAAATCTACTTGCCATCTATCTCAGAATTTTCCCTGAATGTTGTTTGATGTTGGCCATTGTTACCTTGACACCCAGTTGTCAAAGAGCACTTAGTGGCTCAGCCCATGACCACACTCAGAGCTACCTGAGGAAGGTAGCTGCTTTCTGGGAAATATCAACAGGTATTTCTGAGCCTATGTGTGTTCCTAACGTATGCTGCAATACTCTTCTTGGCTACTGTGTTCAGAAGTTCATAATCAGTGTCCATTTATGTAACTTAGATATCTTTTCAAGTTAAACTAACGGCAAACAAACTGAACCTTGTTAGTCATTTAAGTGCATTTACCTATGAACCTCAGTCCACCAATGGACAGTGACCACTTACCATGTATTGTTGCCCCAGGAGTCCAGTAAAGACAAGTGGACAGGGCCTCCAGAACCGCCTCTGGCCATGTGGTGCTGAGAACAGCCTTCTATACCCTCTGAGGGAGAGAAAGACCCCGGAAATGGTGAGTCCATGGATTACAGTGCCCTCGATGAGAAGCCCTGCTCTCCTCAGTCCCTGGCATCTACTAAAACTTTCTATTTGGAGGCCTTTCTTTCCTGCCCATTCCTGTAGGACACTGTCCTCAGCATTAGGCCTCGTCCTCTATTCCTTAGCTAGTTCGCTTTAGACAGGCATTCCCACACAGAATCTTGCTGTGCCACGTCCTCTTCTGATTTTACCCTGTGGAGGCTGGGTCCCTTTCTTGTTTCTTAGATCCAATTCCTTTGCATTAGGGGTGCTCCTGGGCATGTCCTACTGCCCTCTCCTTTGTTCTCACCCTTCCCCCTGCCCCATTGACTCCCGTATTGTCAGCTTTTGCCTGGCCTCCCTTCTGCCTTGAAGTTTGCTCCCCTTGCCAGCTCATTTCCTCTATCTCTACTCCCCTCCAGTGCTTTCCAGCACAATGGGGTTTACTGCTGACAATAAGCACCTTGGTGTGAATTATTTTATCCCACCCTTTGTTGACAAGGAACCTAGAAATAAGGGTTTTGGAAACTTTTAAGGTGAAACCGGAAGAAAGGGAAAGGGGCTTCTAAAAGAGAATTGGAAAGACAGAGGCAGCAGAAATTGTGGAGATAAAAGGCAAATTTGACATCCTATCTCTAGTTTATTTGCACAGCCTTCTAGCTCTCCTCACTCTGAACCTGCCAATTTGCCTTGTACTATTGTTGTTCCCATGCACACCTGTGTTCATTCATGTGGTCATTCAACTATTTTCCTTGATTACCAACTCTGTGCAGATATATTATAGGTACTAGGGCTACAATGGCAAGCCAACTGAACTCACATGAAGTCTAGTGGGGAACAGATAGGAATCAAATTATCACATGATAAATATGTAGATGGGCTGGGAGAGCTACAGAGAGAGATTATAATAGGGGAATTTGGCCAGGTCATGGACATGAGGAAAAATACACCTGGGGGAAGTAACAGGGTTGCTGAGATTTAGTAGAAATATAGGACATAACTCAGTGAATAGAGAATGAAATACCTTTACTGGAAAAAAGAAGAATATGAACAAAAGCCCTGTGGTAGAAAGAAGCACTGTGTGTTCAAAGAGCTGAAAGAAGCTCTGACTGTCCAGAAGGCAGACAGGCTTGGAAAGTTGGGTAGAGACTCCTATAAGCATGTTAAGCATTTCTGTCCTTTGTCCTAAGAATAATGGAAAGTTATCTATTATGTACAATTTGCCATGAACTTAGTGGCTTAAACAATAACCAACATTTCAGTATCTCCCAGTTTCTGTGCATCAGAAAACCAGGAGCTGCTTAGCTGGGCAGTTCTGGCTTGGTCTCTCATGAGGCTGCAATTAAGATGTTGGCCAAAGCTGTGCTGTCATCTGGAGTCTTGACTGGAACTGAGGGTCTACTTCCCAAGTAGCTGGCAAATTGGTACTGGTTGTTGGTAGGATGTTTCCACTCTTCTTCATGCCAACCTCTCCACAGGGCTGCTTGAGTATCCACATGCCATGGCAGTTGTTTTCCCCTAGAGCAAGTGATGAGAGCAAGAGAGAGAGAGAGAGAGAGAGAGAGAGAGAGAGAGAGAGAGAGAGAGATTCTTTTTAAAGACCTAGCCTCAGAAGTCATACAGCACTTCCATTGCATTCTATTTGTTAGCAGTAAGTCACTAATTCCTATGAACATTCAAAGAGAGGGGAATTGGGCTCCACTTTTGAAAGTAGTGTCAAATAATTTGAGACATATTTTAAAATAACCAAACCATTAAAAAGTGTTAAGCAGGAATGGTGACATGATCAAATTTGCTTTTCAAAATTATTACTTAAAATGGAAACAAATTAAATAGAGCCAGTATTGATTAATAGATATTAGAGTGATCCTGGTATGAATTGCTGGTAGAGTGAAATAGGACTCTAGTGAAGATGAAGAGAAGAGAAGGGTTCTAGGTACAGCTTCCTGGTTGGTAAACCTGTGGAGACACTGGGAGAATGGTGTGCTCAGAGAGGACATGGAAGCCCCTCGCCTCTTCCCCATACCTTGCCCTGTGCATTTCTTCCATGTAGCTGCTCCTGGGTTATCGTCTTTGTTTTAAGCCAGTGTTCTATATGTAACATGTTTTCCTGAGCTCTGTGAGCTACTCTAGCAAATTAATGGAACCCAAAGAGGGGACTGTGGGAACCTCTTATTTATAGCTGGTCAGTCAGAAGCACAAGTGACACCTGGATTCACCATTATCATCTGAAGGGGAAGGCAGTCTTGTAGGACCCTTAACCTGTGGGGTCTGATGCTATCCCCAGGTAGGTAGTGTCAGAACTGAGTTAAATTGTAGGACACTCTGCTGGTGTTGAAGGGTGGCTTGTTGTGGGGAAAACCTACACACATTGGAATTGAGTACAGAATCATTAGAATGGTTTTCAAGTAACTCAGCATTAAGTAGTTGTGGACCCTGAGAGAAAAGAAACCTACCAAGGACTCCTGGTGGTTAACTAGGCTCAAACTTAAAAGCAGAGCCTGGCAGCCATTTCTAACCAGGGTCTTCTTGTGCAAACCACACGTCAGGTAGAGGCCTGCACTGAAGTGACCACAGTTGAGCTGTTTGCACTGAATAAAGTTCGCTTCTTCACCACACTCCAAAAGGGATTCCTGTTGGTGTTGAATTGATGCCAATGACCATTGGTTGACACAAGTAAGGACACTGGTCCCTTATGGGGGATCACTATGTTCCTGCCATCTGAGTCAGTCCTAAAAAAAAAAAAAAGATTTAGAAGGTAAAATGAGTCTTAGAGATCAATTCGACTTGGCAGTTGAAGAAGAGGGATTATTATAGATTCCGAGGTTTCTGGTTTAAGATGAATATGGAGGCATTCAGTGACATGGAGAATATCAATTTTGGTCTATCAGGGGCAGTGGGATAATCATGAGTTTTATTTAAAACCTATCACACTTGAGGTGTCTGAAATATCTAAGAACTAAGATAAGAGTGCTGAGTTAAGGATATAAATTGGTAAAATACCCATGCATAGAAGGGAAATCTCAGGGCTTGACGACATATCCTAGAGAAAGAATGCTATGACAAGAGAAGAAGGTTTTGGGAGATGGGATTTTTGTCAGCAGGTGTTCTCTCTTTCTATCTCTCTCTCTCTCTTCTGTGGGAAGAGTGTATTTCCCTGTCCCATTTGTGCTGCCCTTGACCATGTGATTTGTGTCAGTCAATGAGGTGTTATTGGGTGTAACACAAGCAGGGGCTAAAGTGTGCACCTGTTTTGGCTTTGAAAGAACATGCCTTAGGGCCAGCCGAGTGGCACATTGGTTAAGAGCTGGCTTGGGATGCCAGAGGGCCCCGGTTCAGATCCCACATATGAGGGCCAGTGACACTGCCCTCCACAGCTGAGATGCTGAACAACAGCTCAACCTGGAGCTGGGCTGCCGTGAGTCCACGGCGACGGGTAGGCTGCAGCCACTGCTGCAGTGGGTTGCCATGGGCTACCATGTGTAGCCAGCAGCCAGTGTGAGCAGCCAGCAACCGCCATGAGCCCCTGTCCAGAAGCCAGCAACTGATCTGCCTCACCCGGGAAGAGCGCAATGATGGTGTCAACTTGGGCCAGTGAAGCAACATCCTCCACAACTAGACTGAAGAACAAAAGGACAGCAACTTTTCTGTTCCCATCCCCCAATTCCCCAATAAAAATCTTAAAAAAGAAAAAAAGAACATGCCTTAGATAGCCACTGGTACATGAAGGATTGGCAGACCTGGACCCAATCCACAATTTGAAACTAAATCCACCTGGGACCAAACTACATCATTTGAGCCCAATTTACTGATATAAGAGCATTAAAAAAAATGCTTATTTTTGTAAGCCACTAAAATGTTAAGATTTTTATGTGTGGTTGTTATGTAACATTGTTTTCAGAATAGCTGACTGATACAAGGCCCTAGGACAGCGGTTCTCAACCTTCCTAATGCCGCGACCCCTTAATACAGTTCCTCATGTTGTGGTGACCCCCAAACATAAAATTATTTTCGTTGCTACTCTATAACTGTAATTTTGCTACTGTTATGAATCGTAATGTAAATATATTTTTGTTTTCCGATGGTCTTAGGCGACCCCTGTGAAAGGGTCGTTCGACCTCCAAAGGGGTTGCGACCCACAGGTTGAGAACCGCTGCCCTAGGATCTAGTGGCAAGGAATAGTATTCTTTAATGTTCCTATTGGACTACATGTATTTTACGAGCAGTATTTATGTCTGATACATAATTGTATTAGCAAAGTATAGCATAAAGACGTGGTCAAATATCTGGTGAGTACATGCATGGACCACAATCTAATTTAGACATGAATGGTTATCTATCCTGAATATCTATCTATAAGTCACACTCATATATTCTTATAATAGCTCTTCTAAGAAGTGTTTCCTCACCTCACAAGAGATCCTACCTAACCTACCGGGATGTTGGGAAAGTCATGACACAGTTTTGCAATGAAAAACAGAAAAAGTATGTCATGACTTTCTGACAACCCAATAGATACAACACTCATGAAGATCAACAACTGCCTCCTTTCTTTTTCCCTGAGGACATTTTTATTACATGTTGTAAAGAAATGCTTAAGAAAATTGATGCTCTATCTACATACTATGTTACTATTTTAGAGCATACGTATTTTATTGTTGTTAAAGCAAATTTCAAGAAAACAAAAATTAAAATTAAGAAAAACGTTAGTAGCAATAAACAGGCCTGTAAATAGCATGCCAATGGAACGAAGGCAATCAAAGTGGCTCTTTGGCTACTAACGTTTTCTTAAAAGCTTTGATTAGTTATGAGGTAATTGTGAAAGATGATGAGTGAGGCACAAAGAAAGAAAAATAGTTTCTCTAGCTTAACAGCTGTGGAATCTTCTGGTAATTGCTGGAATATTCCTTTTTAGTAAACTGAAAGCTTGCTTTTGAATGCACAGTGGAATGTTTGGTCTGAGTTACAGATTTTAAGTTTATCTTTTTTTTTTCTTTATCACTTTCTTCTTCAGTCTAACTGTAAATTATAGTTGAGAAGGACAACCTTTGGATTTATATGTTACCTCTGTTGAAAAGATAGAAAGACTCCATAGGAAAAGCAAAAACAAGAGCCTGCATTTAAAATATTTGACTGTCATGTTTTGGTTATTAAAATGCAATTCCCCCTCCCCCACAGGTACCCATCTTAAATGTCCATAAAAATTGTGTGCCTGTGTACACACAGGACCAATGTGTAATAGTTGTTCAGTGTTTATGGGGACATGTGAAATTATACCTTGCCTAGTTTCACCACAGTGTGAAATTTAAAAGTATAAACATGATCAAAAAGAAGAGTGGTTTCAAAAATGGAGAAACAATAACATTCCATTCTCCCAGAACCTTTTCAGTCTCTCAGTCAGACAGCTGCCCCCCCACCCCCTTCTCCCAGCAGTCACTAGAAACAACATCTCATTCCCCACACCATCCCCCACCTGAAAGTAAAAGGCACCATCGATTCTGAGAAAGAAATTGCCAAAATAACAAAACTTATTGGAGTGGATAATTTCTCACAGAAACTGCCAATCAGCTACAGATGCAGATCTGCCTTCCTTATACCTAACTCCAGCCCTTAGCAACAGGGAAACAACCTCAACATCAGGAACAACTTCACCTTTTAGCCAAAGAATAATGCAGATGATACTGCTCTCTTGGAATATTTCGCTTGTATGTACTTCTCTTCTGCCTTCCTTATTACCCAGCTCTCTCCTTTCTCTCTCTCTCTCTCTCTCTCTCTCTCTCTCTGTTTCTCTCTCAATGTCTTTTTGCCTTTTCATTATGTTCAGGGTTCAAAACAGTTATTTTTACTGAAAATACCCATGAACATGTTTAAAAAAGCAAACAGGACAGAAATGTATGAAATAAAAATTGAATGTCTCCCTCTCCACACTCCCACCACTCTTCCCTGGCTCTTAGCAAACAGCAGAAGTTCTATGAGGGGAGAAGTGTGTCTGTGGAGGGGGATGGGGAGTGGGAGAGAAAGAGTTTTGATATTGACTTATTTTTAATTTAAGAAAAAAATGTATATCACACATACACACTCCTTCCTTCATCTGCCCTACATACACACACACACACACACACACACACACACACACACACACACACAACAAACAAGCAAACAGAAACAATCCTCAAACAAACAAAAAAAACCAAACCTCTGCTGTTTGAAAGTCTAAGAAAATTGCTGGTTAAAGATCTTTCAGATTAAGCTCATTCCAAAGACATTTCCAGTATAACCAAACAATGAGAAACACTGGTATCCAGCCAGCCGCAGCCCCTGCCATCTCTGATTTAGTGTGATCTGATGATGATTAACTCCAAGAGAAGATGGAGATGGGTTCACAGAATAGGAAAACAAACAACCCCAATTTCCCCTACATTTATTTATCTTTAAACTGTCTATTTTTTATTTATTATTTTAGGCAATAAAATCATGTGCATTTGGGGTGATTTTGTTGGTAGAAAAAAGTCTCTTTGCATTTTGTTCTTAATTACAAAGGTTTGTGGAATGTTTTCTGAGAACAGAAATCCTTCCTCATGGAGTCATTTTTCCCAGACTGCTAGGAGGGTCTCCACTAGGTAAGTGATGACGTCAGTATAAATGTTTTAGTACTCTCCTCTCTTTTCTACGTTGGCTTAATATGTTTTAGTTCTATTACTCGACTGTTTTTAAAACAGATTGAAAAGTTTGCTCACCCAGAGAACAATGATTAACTAAATTTGTAAAGTGCCATTTCACTTGCTCCTTTTACTTAGCTTAAAAGAAAAGTCTAAATCCACAACTAATGGCCCAGAAATTTACTACTTCCTTAGAGGAGCCTCTTTAGATCCAAGTGTTATTTTTGAAATCTTTAATTATTTTCCTTCCTTTCCCCATGTCACTCTACATTTTTAAAAACTTACACACTCTATTAATAATAAAGAAATACATTCCCAAGCCTCATTCCCTTTTTAATTATGGACTTGAGCTTCTGTAGCTGTTCCTCTGAGTGTCTTTTCCTGGATTTGCCACAAGATAGTATAGAGTAGTGGTGAAGAGCACTGGCCCAGGGAGCAGGCTGTCCCGACTGAAGACCTTGCTAGCTATGAAGCTTAGATGCATTTTCCTAATCTCCCTAAATCTCAGTTTTCTTAACTGTAAAGTGGGGGTATAATTATCATGTCAACATGATAGGTTTGTTGTAAAGATTGAGTGAGAAAATGTAAGTGAAGCTCTTAACATAGTTCTATCCCCCAATAAGCCTCAATGAAGGGGAGCTTAAAAAATATGATGTACCAAACAAACACACAAAAATTTAAACTTTCAAAGTCCCCTCAGTAAAAAAATTAAAAAGAAAAAACAACAACAAAAAATTGCCAAACTAGGTAATGTTAGATAAAGCTTATGTTATTTCTTCAGATAGTCCTATAGCTCAAATTCTATGACACTGGGTATGAAAGTTTGTATTACCACGGTTTGTACTGTCTGTGCCAGCCAGGAAGTAACTGACTATCTGGGGCTACCCACGCAGTATGTTTGTCTATGAGTGTGAAGATAAAGGTCAAGAGAAGTTATATAGATCATAGAGAGATTAAAGAAAATGGCCTAAGGAAGAATATGTATTCACCATTGTATTACAGATTGGAGGGTACCGAGATAATGACTTGTATTTCCACATTGGAGCTTACACATTATTGTGTACAGGGGTAGTATTCATGTCCAAAGAAATTACTGACTACTTACTATGTCAATCTGAAAATTGTAAAACTCCAGTGACCAAGTGTACATACCAAGATTATAGAATATATCCACATCAGTTCCTATGCTTATGTATTTTGTCTAGAATTGGGGCATTCATTTATTCCATAAAGAGTCAATGTACAGTAAAACCTTGGATTGCAAGTAACTTGGTTTGCAAGTGTTCCACAAGATGAGCAAACATTTCTAATACATTTTAACTTTAAACAAGTGATGTCTTGCAATACGAGTAGTTTGTTTCCAGAATGAATTATGCTTGCAAACCAAGGTATTACTGTATATCTCTTTATCTACTGTGGGCCAAGCTTAGTAGCCCTACTCTCAAGGCTATTGAGGTGAAGTGATAATTCCAGTAGAATATTTTGGAAGCCCTTGAGAGACATCTACTACTCTTGGTGGGGTGGTGGTGGTTGCTGGTATCAAAGTTAGGAAATAACATTGAGGATGATTCTAAAAAGAGGAGTAAAGGTTAACAGAATTGAAGGGAAAGGAGACAGCTAGTGGAGAGGACAAGGTGAGCAATGATGCAGAAGTGACAGATTTGTGGGTAGATGGAAATGGATCCATGGTCAAAGGAGGGTTTTTAGTGAATGTGAAGAGCATAGGAATATATGCAGGTTGAGGAAGGAAAGTCAGAATAAAGAGAAAGATTACAGATACACAGAAAGGAAGGTAAGTTCTCAGGGGAGGTGGTGGTGAACTTTAACTGAAGGAGGAACACCCCATTTTCTGGGGGTAAAGGTCAGATGTGGGGACAAACTCTAATATGAATTTCACTTTGATTAGAAAGTAGATTTTCCTTTGAACACAAGAATAAAAGCTATTTGTTTACCTATAATTTTTTTTAATACAGAAAAAAAAGAAAAATAAGAAAACAGGGAAGTGAATTTTCTAGTTAAGTACTTGTAAATTCTCTATTTAGAAGATAGTTTTCTGGCTTCATCCATTTTTCAGGAAGATTTGTTTTGTGTAGATGTCAGTTTGCAGTAAACATTTTTCATAAAATTCTAAGTGGTTTAAAAATGTATGTATATACAAGGTAGGGGCATTTTTCATTTTATCAAATATTTGATTTCCTGTGAGGTTAACATTTTCATATTTTTATTTCCCTCTTTTATGAATTGTCAGTTTTGTCATCTGAAAGGAGGCTTTTTATGAAACACCTTCAAGCTAAAAAAAAATGTCTAGGATCAAGAGAATTCAAGATGCTCTGATCTAGGGTGGATGAATTGGGGAAGCAGGAATAAAATAACCAAGAAGAAAAAGATGCATGAAAATATAGAGTCTTGTATATGTAAGGGACTTCATGATTCCTGGTCTAGTCAATATTAAATTAATTATCTGATGTGCAATTTCCCTATGGAGTTCTCATCTAGCATTGGTTTGATCACTTCTAGAAATAGAAAGCTCACTGCCACTTGAGATTGTCCAATCTATTTTGGGTAAACTCTGATTCCCCTGAAATACCTTTGTGTGAAAGGTTCAAAATTGTTAATAATATACAATGTGAATAGCTAGTACTTGCAGAGAGCTTCCTATGTACCAGATGTATTTCTAAATGTCTTATGTGTGTTAAATTCTTTAATGCTCAAAGAATCATATTAGAAAGTTATTATCTCCATTTTACAGGTGAGGCAAATGAAACTCAGAGAGGCTAGATAAATTTATTAATGTCACACAAATAGTAAGTAATAGAGAAGAAGAGAGGACTCCAAAATCCTAGCTCTGAAGCACATACTTTGAACCGCATCAGCGGTCTTCCTTTCACTGCGTGATTGTTCCAAGGCTTTCCTCATCCCTTGATCAGTCAAGAAGACCCCACTGTTGCCCACTCAATTCTTCCCCCTTGGAATTCCATGGACAGATCTGCTATTGCCAGACTATTGTTTAGACTTCTGTGATGCAGAATCAGGAAGAATAAGGAAAAGAACAAAAAGCAAATGAACGAGGGAAAGACATTTCTGGGAAATATGGCACAAAATCAACATAGTATAAGAAAAATGCTGGAGGGAAAAGGGAAATTTTAAGAAGCATCATTAGAAATTAAACACTTCATAACCTGCAAATAATTCAAAGGAAGAAACTGAATTATTCCTATGTTACTTTTTGTTAACTGGACTATGTCTCTTGATTACTATACCATTCTAACACTGGACTTTATAGAACATGGATTTAGCAGGGTTACATTTAACTGTCATATAACTGAAATCTTTCTCCCTGTTAAGTTCTGAAGCCATCTGTCCCAGAGGTAGCCTTTCAAGTATTTAAAGATGCTTATCCCATTGCCCTTAAAGTTTTTCTTTTTTTGGTTAAACATTTCTAACTCCATCAGTTATTTCTCTTTTTTTCTTTTAAAAGAGAGCTTATTGAGGTATAATTGACACACAATAAACTAAACATATTTAAAGTGTACATTTGGATAGTTTTGACTATATACCATGGGTGCAAAAAAAACGTATACAAGTGGACACTTTGGTCAACGTTGCTAAGCAGTAGTTCACAGTAATCAGAAGTGTCTGGATGCTGATGGTAACCACTTTGAAAACCTCTTGTAATTGCAGAAGTCAAATGTGTATACATTGTTTTGGCACCATATATATATATATATATATATATATACACACACACACACACACATATAACCACAGATCATCACCACAGGCAAGATAGTGGACATACCCATCCCCTTCAAGAGTGTCCTGTGATCCTTGTTAATACCTTTCCCCTTTCTTCCACCATTCCCCAATCCCCAGGGGACCACTGATCTATTCTCTATTGCTATAGATTAGTTTGTATTTTTTAGAGTTTCATATAATTAGAATCATATAGTAAATACTATTTTATTGTTTTTTTGTAGGGGGGAGAGTCTGGCTTCTTTCACTGAGAATAATTATTTTGGGATCTGTCCATGTTGTTGTGTATATTAGTAGTTTTACTCCTTTGAATTGCCGAATAATGTTCCATTATGCTGATATACCTCAATGTGTTTATTCATTTGTCTGTTGATGGACATCTGAGCTTTTATCAGTTTTTGGATATTACCAATAAAGCTGTTATGAACATTCATATACAAGTCTTTGTATAGGCAGAAGATTTAATTTTTCTTATGTAAATAACTAGGATTGGAATGATTGAACCATATGGTCGATGTATATTTAACTCAAAAAAAATTAAAACGGCCAATTTTTTTTCCCCAAAAAATGGTCGCACCATTTTAAAAACTCACTTTACCAGCAGTGTGTGAGGCTCCCACTTACTCTACATCCTCATTGACACTTGGCTGGATCAGCCTTTTGTTATTATAATAGATGTTTGGTGGTATTTCATTGTGGTTTTCATTTGCATTTCTCTAATGACTAATAATGTGGAGCATCTTTTCATGTGCTTATTTGCCATTTTGTATACCTTCTTTGGTGAACATCTGTTGCAAACTTCGGCTTATCTTTTTAAGTTGAGTTGTTTGTCTTAAGAGTTCTTTTTCTTTTCTGGATACAGTTCTTTTGTTAGACATATGATTTGAAAATATTTCTCTCAGCCTGTGGTTTGTCTTTTCATTCTCTTAACAACATGTGTTTGGAAAGCAATTTTAAATTTTAATGAAACCCAATGAATCAATTATTTATTTTATGGATCAGGTTTTTGGTACTGTATCTATAAAATCTTTGCTTATCTTAAGTTCACAAAGAAATTCTATGATTTCTTCTAAAAGTTTTACACTTTTAGGGTTTACATTTAGATTTGTAATCAATTTTGAATCAATTTTTGTATATTCCTTTAGAAAATGTGAACGTTCATATATTTTGCATATGAATATTCAATTATTCCAGCACAATTTGTTAGAAAAATACTCTTTGCTACTGAAATGCCTATGCAACTTGATTAAAAATTAGCTATTAATATACGTATAGCTTTATTTCTTAACTCTCCATTCTATTTCACTGATTTTTCTGTCTATCTTTACATGGCTATCATATCATCTTGATTAGTGTTGTTTTTAATGTCTCAAAATCAGGTAAAATTAATCCTCCAAATTTCCTCTATCTACATTTTCCAACTTGTCTTGACTATTCTAGGTCCTTTACATTTTCATATAAATTTTAGAATCAGCTGTCAATATCTACAAAAATAGTCTGCTGAGATTTTGATTGGGTTGTACTGAGTCTGTAGATGAATTTGGGGCAAATTGACATCTTAATGGAGGATTGCTATCTTTTCATTTACTGCGGTCTTCTTCAGTTTCTTTTAGCAATGTTTTGTGGATATTCACATATCAGTCTTACATTCCGTTGTCAGATTTATTCCTAAGAAATTTGAATTTTTAAATTATTTTGAATGGTATTTTTAAAGTTTCTATATCTAATAGTTTTTTGTTGTTGTTGCTTTTTTTTTTTTTTTGGCCAGTATATAGAAACACAATTTTTATTTTGCATTCTGAAAACTTGATAAACTTATAATTAAGTTTAGCTGCTCCTTGGTAGGTTCCATGGGAGTTTTTACACAATCCTGTTGTTTGACAATAAAGAGACAAACATACTAGTTTCTTCCCAATCTGGTATTTTATATATCTTTTTGAGTCCTAATTGCACTAGCTAGAGCCTTCAATACAATATTAAATAGATACAATCAGTTCAGACATTCTTGTATTTTTCCTGATCTTAAAGAGAAAAGACTGTCTTTTGTCATTAATAGCTGTAGATTTTCATAGATGGCTTTTTTCAAGTTGAGAAAGTTGAAATGAAAGTTCCCTTTTATTTCTAGGTTGTTGAGTTTTTATCAGAAATGTACATTTGATTTTGTCAAATGATTTTTCTGCTTCTGTTGAGATAATTATATGGTTGTTCTTTTCCAGTACGTTAAAATGATAAATTAAGTTGATTGATTTTCAAATGTTAAAACAAAATTGGTCATCAACATTGCTTTCCTGAAATAAACCCCACTCTTTCATGATATATTTATCCTTTTTATATATTGTTAGATTTGATTTGCTAAAGATTTTTAAAAGAATTTTTGTTCATAAAGGATATTGATATGAAGCGTTCTAGTCTTTATGTCTTTGTCTGCTTTTGATTTTAGGCTAATGCTAGCCTCACAGATTGAGACAAGAAGAATCCCTCTTCAACTTATTGGAAGAGTTTGTGTAGAATTGTTAGTAGTTCTTCCTTAAATTTTGGAAGAGTTCTCCAGGAAAGCCATTTTTTTTGTAAGGAGATTTTTAATTACAAATTCATTTTCTTTAATAAATATAGTATTATTCAGATTACTTACTTCTTTAGTGAGCTTTGGTCATTTATGTCTTTCAAGAAATTTGTCAGTTTAATCTGTTGTTGAATTTATTAGCACAAAGTTCATAATATTTTCTCATTATTATTAACTTAGTGATGTAACTTCTATCATTTCTCATATTGTTAACCTGTGTCTTCTCTCATTTTTCTGGTCAGTCAGGCTAATGGTTAGTTGCTATAGATTTTTTTCCAAAGAACCATGTTTTTTTCTATTTTCTAAATTTCACTGAATTCTTTTATGATCCTTATTATTTATTTTCTTCTGTCTATTTTGAGTTTAATTTGCTCTTCTTTTTCTAGTACAGGAGTGAGCAAAATTTCTATGCAAAGGACCAAATGACAATAATTTAGGCTTTGTGAGCCATACATTCTTTGTCAAACCACTCAACTCTGCTATTATACCATGTATGCTGCCATAGAATGTGAAGAAATGAGCATGGCTATGTTCTAATAAAACTTTATTCTACAAAAACAGGCAGTGGTCTTGATTTGGCCAAATGGCCATAGTCTGCCAAGCCCTCTTTTGGTTTCCTATGGATGAAGCTGAGTTAATTGATTTGAAACCTTATTTTCCAATATAGGCTTTCAGAGCTATAAAATTTTTCATAAAAACTGTTTTAGTGGCATTTACAAACTTTGATATGTTGTATTTCTCTGTTTATTCAGTTTAACATACTTTCTAATTTGACTTTTGAATTCTTTGACCTATGGGTTTTGTAGAAGCTTGTTATTTAGTTTTCAGCAATCTCTCTGTTATTGATTTCTAATTTAATTCCTCTGTGGTCAGAGAGCAAACTTTGTATGACCTAAATCTTTTAAAATTCATTAAGACTTGTTTTATGGCCCTGAATATGGTCTATTTTTATAAATGTTCCATGTGACCCTAAAAGGAATGTATATTTTGTTTATTGGGAGAAGTGTTCTATAGCTGTCAATCGGGTTAATTTGGTTGACAGTGTTGTTCAAGTAGTCTGTGTCCTAGGTAATTTTCTGTCTACTTGTTCTATCAAATATTGAGAGGGGTAAATTTAAATCTCTGACTATAATTGTGGATTTGTCTATTTCTCCTTGCAGTTCTATTCAATTTTGCTTCATGTATTTTGAAGCTCTGTTATTAGATGCATAAGTGTTTAGCATTGTTATATCCTCTGGATGAATTGATCTGTATACCATTATGAAATGATCATTTTTATCACTAGATATATTCTTTGATTTGATATCTATTTTATCTGATAATATAGCTACTTCACTTTTCTTTTTGATTAATATAACTTCTTCTGTCTTATTATTTATAACTTATTTGTGCCTTTATATTGGAAGGGTGTTTCTTGTAGGTAACATATGATTAGTGTTTTTTTGGTACAAGCTGACAATTTCTGCCCTTTAATTGTAATGTTTAGATTATTTACATTGAATATAATTATTGGTATGATGGGTTTAAGGGTATCTTCTTATTTATTTATTTATTTTTAATATTGTCATCTGTTCTTTGCTTCTCTTTTTCTCTTTTTTGCTGTCTCTTGTGCTGAGTAATTTTTATGACTTATTTTATTTCCCTTTTGGCTTATTAATTATAACTGCTTGTTGATTAATGGTTTATAGTATACAACTTAACTTATTGCAGTGTACCTTTAAGTGAGTCTATACCACTTCATAAATTGTATAAAGACCTTAAAATAGTATACTTCCATTTTTCTCCCTCTGACCTTTGTGTTATGGCTTTCATACTTTTTACTCTTATATGCATTTTTAACCTCATAGAACATTCTTAATATTTTTAATATTAATATTAAAACAGTAAATTGTTTTACTTAAACAATTTACTTAATATTGCTAAAACAGTAAATTGTCATTTAATTTTCACTTTTTAATCACTTCTTAGTTTTTGTTTCTTCATTCTGTGCCCAATATTTTTAATACTTTATGTCTTTTCTTTTTTCTTTTATTTTTTATTGTTAGTTTCAGGTGTACAGAACAATGCAATAGTATCCTTTTCACCTTTCACACAGAAACAGCCCCTCTCCCCCGTCTACTGCTCTCCCACGCCCGATATCATACATATCTATTACAATCCCATTGACTCCATTCCCACACTCTACTCCACGTCCCGTGACTACATGTATATATAATTATAGTTGACATACATTATTATTCAACATCAGCTTCAGAAATACAGTGTGGGGCTGGCCGAGTGGCGCGTTGGTTAAGAGCTGCCTTGAGATGCCAGAGGACCCTGGTTTTGATCCTACATATGAGGGCCAGTGACACTGCCCTCTACAGCTAAGATGCTGAACAAGGGCTCAACCTGGAGCTGGGCTGCCGTGAGTCCACGGCGACGGTGTAGGCTGCAGCCCCTGCTGCAGTGGGTTGCCATGGGCTACCATGTGTAGCCAGCAGCCAGCGTAAAGTGGCCAGCAGCTGCCGTGAGCGACCATCCAGAAGCCGGCGACTGATCTGCCTCGCCCAGGAAGAGCGCAATGATGGTGTCAACTTGGGCCAGTGAAGCAACGTCCTCCACAACCAGACTGAAGAACAAAACGACAGCAACTTGTCTATTCCCCTTCCCCAATTCCCCAGAGCTGTTCCCATCCTCCAATTCCCCAATAAAAATCTTTAAAAACAAACAAACAAAAGAAATACAGTGCGGTGGTTAGGTCTCTATACTGTATGCCTTTTCTTTTTTCTTTGTCTTTTTTTAAACTAAACTTTTTAATGCTTTATTATCTGTACCACCTGTCTCCATTTAATAACGTTCTTGCCACTCTTGCAGACAATGCCTTTATGGGAGCAAAGAGGATTTTGGGCAGGCAGAAGAAGAAGGAACAGGCCATGAACGAATTTGCCTTTTCTGCAGCAACCAAAATGCACTGCATGGAGTGGGGAGACATTTCTCTAATAGTTGGTTAGGCCTAATCATGATGGGGCCATTGAAAAGAATAGTAAACAGGAGCTGAAAGAGAAGAGAAAAAGCTGTGCCTGCTGCAGAGAAGTTTCTCAGTCTTACTCATGCAGCAGAAATATGAGACCACAATGATAATTCAGTGACCTTTTATTTTGAGTCATGGTCTCCCCCACCTTTGGGAATTTTCCTTTCCACATGCCCACAGCAAACCTCTTCCACCCTTCTCTGTGGACTAAAACAGACACAAGTGGCAAATATGATATTCTCACCCAATACAGACTCCAGCAGAATCTCAATTCAACAAACATCTATTGAGCACCTGCTATGCACAAGGTACTATAAGGAATGGTTGAGTTTAAAGTAGCACAAACCATGGTCTTTAATTTTTAGGAGTTATAATCCAGAAAGCACATAAAAATCTACACTGAAGCTGGCAAAAAAAATGAGATTATAAGAGAGGAATAATGTACAGTGGGAGCCTAGAGGAGTGAGAAGTTATTTCTTGCTATGAAATAGAGAGAGGCTTTATGGAAGTGCTGGAGTTTCATCTGGATTTTAAACAGTGACAAAAATTGAGGAAGGACATGCTATGTAAAAACATAGAGATAAGGAAATGAAGAGAGCATTTGTAAAGTGAGTGATGGGAAGACAGTGGAGTTGAAAGGACATTTCAGGTGAAAATATCGAACATGCTGGGATCCACACTAAGAAGGTTGGACTTTGTTCTGCAGGCAAAAGGAAATCATTGATGGGCTTTAATGAGGCATGATGACGTGATATAATTTTGCATATGGGTAACTACATAAGTAGCTGTGTAATGATGGACTAGAGAGGGTGGAGGCAGGGAGACCAATCAGGAAAGGGGAGAAGGAATAAGAGCCAATTGTTAGCAAGAGGTGCAGTGAGGCACATGGGAAGCTAGATGATCTGATTTAGAGTCCTGGACTTACAGGCTATGACCTTGGGGGAAGTTTCTTACTTTCTCCATGCTTCAGCTTCCTCCTCTGTAAATCAAGGTCCAGAATAGTAGTTGTTTCATAGGGTTGTAAAGATTAAATAGATTAATATGTGTAAAGCCCTTAGATCCGTGTCTAGCAAATGGTAAGCACGCAGTAATGTTATATATTATTAGAAAGGCAATAGTAAGAAGAGACAATAAGGAGTGGATTTGTAAGTTATTGTACTATGTAATTATGTCATTATTTATATTGGAGTCATTTTCAGCTATGTGCCTATTAAACATAATTCTGTCATTTAGTAACGAAGCAAGAAATCAAGTTGTTACCATAGTACTTATAGTTTATTTATTCCTTGTGACTGATTTCTTCTAGGATATGTCTCAGGCTTTGAGATAATATATGAGGTTGCCCCTGACATATATTAGTTTTAAAAAGCAGCATGAAAATGTAATGGGGCCACTTGAGTTATGTGGTCAGAGTTAGTTGTAATTGATGTTCTATCATATCTATCTGTCATATCTACCTATCTATCTATCCATCATCTATCATCTGTCTATCTATGTATCATAAATATATTTATTTATACTTTCTTACATTGTAACTAACCTATGAGAAGGTAAAGATCCTAAGATCCTTTGCAAATTTAACCATGTAAGCTTCATAATCTTTTTGGGGCAGGGAAAGCGACATTAATTAAAGTTTGGCATGATAACCCACCAATCCTGCACTGCTTTTCTTCTTTCCCTCTGCTCTCCCTCCACTTCTTAAATCATTGCTGTAGAGCAAAGGGAGCTCCTTGGCTACAGATGTCACCCAGAAGCAGCGAGCGGGACTGGGGAAGGGAAGGCCATTTCTAGATGCCTTGCATACTGCTTTAGGTTCTCTCCCCTGGGACCTTGGGAAAAAGGCATACGGCCAAATGAGGCTGACAAGAGAAAACAAAGAGGCAGCTCTCCTTGCTGGGCCCCAGGAAAAAAGAAAAATGGGGGGAGACAAGCAATTCTTCTTTACTGTTTCTGTGCAGCCTCAAGTGGACTTATCTGTGATCTAGACCACACTGAAAATGTGAAGGTCATGATAACAGAGACATCTGCAGTGAACATCTAACTGTAAAATGTTTATCTTGATCTACTTTGGGCTTTAATAATAATCTAGGACCCAAGAGAGGAACCATAGGTAAGTGTCAGTAGGATGGCAAAATAAAGCACATCTAAGGGAAGAACAGGAATGTGGGGTGTTTTAGTGACTCGTGTCTTCTCAGCCAGCTCTCTGGGCACCGTCTTGCCTTCATTTCAGGGGCCCCCACTTACCAATGCTTCCTTTCCCGCCTCTGACAGAGGGTGAGGGTGAAGGAGCAGAGACCTACCTGCCTTAGTGCTCTCCTTAAGTACACTCTTGACTCAGGTTAAGTCAACAGAACAGGCAAAATAATGCTGGGATTTCAGACATTCCCCTGATGCCGTCTGTTGCACTTTGCTGAGGGGTTATCCAGCCTCAGAAAGAGATTAACTCACATGCACTCACCTGCCTTTAACGTAAACTTTGAGGAATATTTAGTGGCAGGAAAATTAGTTCGTGAAGTGCTAAGTGCTGAAGCGTGTAATAAACATTGTACACAGTATGATCTCTACTTGTGAGCCAAACCAAATTAACCATATACATCACATGTGCATAGGGAGACTTAACCAACTTCAAACATGGCTGCTGCCTCTGGTGAGGGAGAAGTATGAAATTTNTTATATATATATATATATATATATATATATATATATATATGTGTGTGTGTGTGTGTGTGTGTGTGTGTGTGTGTGTGTGTTTATCTATTTTTTCTATCAATAAAAGTCATGTTTAGTTTTCAAAATAAGAAAGACACTAACCCCTAATTCCACAGCAACTAAGCTCTGGAGCTCCACAGATATCCCTCAGACGCCTGTTTACATCAATGTGAGATGTCTGGGAAATAATGTAGTCCTCGTTTCCCTGTTTCTTTCCATTGTGGTCTCTTCATTTTTTGCAGAGAAATTTGGAGTAGCCATCTACTCCTTCCCTAACAAAGATTCTGGAGTGTGGGTGACTGAGCAATCTAGAAAAGGAGAGGTTCCTTCTCCCCACACTTCCATGCATCAATCAGCTTCCTGTACAAACCACCTGTCCGCCAGCTTCCTGCCAGCATCCTCTTAGCAGGAAGAGAAAAATGGGCTGAACTCCTAACACTTGGAGAAACACTCCGGTCCCTACCAGGCTGCCCATCATGTCAGCAGAAGTGTTGAATGGCGGTGGGGGTGTGTGCGCTGGAAGAATCTGTCCTTAGTAGGTGTCATGTTCCAGCCTAACTACTTTCAATCAGGAATGTCACAGGGTTAGGTCAGCATTCAGACTTTTCCCTTCCTGGCCTTTCTGTGACTGACAGCCAATACACTTGTTGTAATAACTTTTTCTTTGTGAAGCTGACTTTAAAACGGACAACAAAAGTAACAGTTACACTTACACAAGAGAAAGTGAGGAAACTTCAGGCGGGTTCCTGTGTTTGCTCATCAACTGACATTATTTGGGCTCCTTCTGAAGAAGGAGAGAAACAGCAGGCCACAGTATAATTTAAACAACAGTGACAAGGAGCTGGTCAAAGCCAGAAAATCCTAAGTGGGGTGGAACAAAGTGTGGGAAACTCTTTCTAGAATTTCACTGATTAACCATTGATTAAAATAACAGAAGTCTATTTTTCCCTCTCTCAGGGCCCCCTTTATTCACGAACTGAATGTGAAAAGTAAGAAATCCAACTTACCTAAACTTTACACTGTGCTAATTGTGTGTGAGGTGCTGTCATTTGAGAGTGTAACCTCAAATCTCTTCTGAAGGACTTGGTGCCCAGCAAGTGCCTCGTCACCTTCTCTATCCTTTGAGGACCTTGTGAGGATCACAACAGTGAATTCTTTCATTCCAACTGTTTGTTTGAGGGAGGTGTATGGCATTTGTTGTTTGGTCTCATCTTCCTCGACTACACCAGCAGGGTTCCTCCCCTCCCCATTATCTTTAGGGGGCACATTTCCATGTCAAAGACCTCTCTGGAGAGAAAGCCTCTTTTCTTCCACCCCCTGCCTTCTCTGTGCCTGGCTCACCTTAACTCCAACCTTCCCAGCCCTACTCCACTTTAGCAATAGCAGGGAGCAGAGCCTTATTTAGAAATCAAAACCACAGAAATAACCAGCTACTTTCTGTGAAGGATAAGAGCAGTTTAATTGCCCTTGAAAATACCAGCTTGTTGTAAGAAAGATCACTATCTCTTGCAGTAAACATAGAATAAGAATCATTCTTCAGTGAAATTGTAGATTTTTCCTTAAGAAAAATGGAAATGCTGAAACCATTATACACAACTAGGAAAATCCACGGTAGGCTAATTGAGAAGAATAAGGGGGTTGTGAGTGTAGTTTAACTTGTCTTGCATCTATAGACTGCCTCCTGATATACTCATCCAATTGAACTAATGGGTAATTCAGTAGGCACAAAGAAGGTTCTCCATGTTCCTACTATGTTCCTACTCTTCTAGGGTTGGGGGGGGGGTGGATCTTTAAACCCATCACTGTTCTTGCACTTAGGAATCCCAGTTCAAAAATATAGGAAGTGATTCTCACTGGAAAGATTGGGAGGGGGGCAAAGTTTTACCACCCCAAAAAACGCATTTTGGAATATTGATTTTAAGCTGGTTATTAAGAATCGAAAGACTAAAAAAAACCCTTTGACCCTCTGCCTTTACCTGTCTAAAGGAATTTATGTAGAGAAACCTGCTTTAAGCTAAGAAACACACTTAAGCATCATATGTAAACTAAATGTGGCAGACAAGGGAGAAAGCTAGCAAAGCTTGCTTGTTGAACTTCGCTCTGTGTTCCATTGTTTATGGGTGGCCCAGCAAGAAGTTTTTTGGGCTCATGTTTGATCTTCCTTATCTACCTATAAATTGCCTGCTGTCCCTTTGAAATCCCAGACCCCTGCCTCCTTCTCCTTTGTCCAAAATGGCACCTAAACCTCAACTGCCCAATGCCTCCTCGGGTCTCATATGCTTATGTCACAGCTTCAGGTACATCTATAAAGTATTTTGGACATGTTCACCTGTTAATCTGCATCATATTAATTTCTTAGGCCAACTAGAAGAACTTAGAAGGTGGGAGAAAAAATACTCTTTGTGCCCCCATGAGGTCAACCTAGGACTTTTATTTCCAGATACCAAGGGGATATACAAAAGTGCATAAAGCATTGGTCTTCAGATAGTTTACAGTCTAGCAGTGGGTATAACACATATTAATTTTCTATTGCTACCTAACAAATTACCACACATTTAGTGCCTTGAAACAACACCCGTTTATTAGCTCCCAGCTCTGTAATGCAACCATCTGGGTGTGGCTTGACTGTGTTCTCTGCTCAGGACCACATGCTCAAGGTGTTGGCTGAGCGGAGTTTTTATTTGGAGCTTTGAAGTCCTCTTCCGAGCTCACTCAGTTCTAGGCAGTAGTAGGACTGAATCGCTCCCCTCTTCCCCCCCTTTTTTTTTTGCTGGCTGCCAGGAACTATTTTCAGCTCCTAGAGACCACTCTTAGGTTTTGCCATGTGCCCCTCATGCATTCCCCTCACCCCCATCTTCAAAGCCAGCGTCAGAGAATTTCCCTTGTATCAAATCCATCTCATGTTTCAAATCTTTCACTGCGAAGACCCAATCCCTTTTATAGTGTCATTGATGAGGTCATATTAGGTCAACTGTGACATATAATATGACCTAAGCACGGGAGTGATACCCCACCGTATTCACAGGTCTTTCCCACACACAAGGGGAGGGATTATACACGACTGTGGGTCACTGTGGGTCATTTTAGCATCCTGCCTACCCCAACAGTCAATAAGATAAATTCCACTTGAAAGATATCAAACGTTACTTAGATGCATAGTAGGGAGAGAAGACTGCTGTATGATAGTATGTACTTAGTGTATGGTAGATGCTCAGTTTTTTTTATTTATTTTAATATGTGGGAAACACATATAGCCTGAAAGCACAATAGTAGATTGAAATGTATTAATCAAAACTTCATTCGTCAAATAAGAAAACACTTTTGATCCATAATTTGCATAGTTTGTTAAGTTCCTGGGCAGGGGAAAGTAAACTCCAGAAGGCAGCATTAAGGGAAGATTGGGGATTCACACATCTAGGCATTTTGAGACATCCTTGGGGAAAAGTCAAGAGATCTGAGTTATGGGTTGAAGCCCAGTGAGGAACCACAGCACGCAGCTTTGGATCAAAGGCAAGAACATAGGATCAGGCACAAGTTTCCCAGTGTTTTTCTTATTCAGTGAGAGGTGCTTGAAAAAGTCCACTTACTCACATGGGTTACTAAAATTCCATTCACTCTATCACTCCCTTTGCAAGAGTTGATGAGCTTCTGTAAATGATGTGCTACTAACCAGGCAAATAATGAGATAGACCTACCACAATACCACAGATTCAACCCACCAGTCATGTTGACAGTACCTCCAGTGTCTACTGGGAGATTGAATGGCGCTCATTGAACGGACTTCTCTGGAATCACTTAGTACAAACAAACATAGAGGCCCTTCCTGGTTGCATAAGTCCTTCATTTGAAGCAACTTCAGAGCTTTCTGGACAGATCTGTTTAGAGCCGTTCCCATTCCTGTTTCACAAATGGAAATAAGCTGAGGTATTCTGAAGGAAACTGACTTGCCCAAGGTCTTATTAAATTGGCGGAAGCAAAGAAAAGTTAATGCAATCTCCCCAGATAGTTTTTACATTTCTATAATGGAGATAATGAAGCTGTGCTGATCCTGTAAATTGATGTCTGCATTTCTAATTTGGACCTTCATTTGCTACATTTTATTAGAAATTCTGTCATTGCTCTCAAAATTCTCTAGTCTTGAAATCTTTGCAAATCATGCCCTAGGTGGAAAATCTGGATATTTTATAAAGCAACCTAGTTGTTGAAGGTTCAGATAAAGTCTGACTGGTTGAGGTTGTAAGTTTGGAGATTTTTAGGGTTAACCATTTTTTATGTAAATGCTAAATGCACAACTGAATTACTTGACTTGAGTGACCAGACCAATGATTTCAATGTTAGGCATGAAGTATTATGGACTTCCTCTGAAGTTCTTGGGAAAGAATATTCAAGACGTTGTTACTACTTGTAGAAAGTCCAGTTCTAAGTAGGTTTAGAAACTCTTGGCCACTGCTTACCACACTCTTAGCTGTTAAAGGAGAAGTCAGAGAGACGCTTAGCAGAGAAGCACAACTTGTATAACTGAAGTAAGCAAGTGTAGTCCTGGTAAAATTTCAGTTCGCTTTGGTTAAAGTTCTAATGAAGAGTAAACAAAGTTACATCTTGTTATGTAAGAATGAAAGATAAGTGTAGGGAAGGACTTGGACATCTATGGCCTGTATCTGATAACATAGAGCTTTACGATGTTTTTCTCATTATAATGGTGGTGGCTAATTTCTACTGGAATGTCACTTATGTAGATAGAGATGTTTGGGCAAGGTGAATTCCATCACACATTAATACAACAGGAATGTATTTTGGGAATAACGTCCTAAAAACTGACTACTAGTGATGTGGGTGTTGGTTGGTTGGGAGGTAAACTTCCAAACTATGAGTTTGCATGTTTTGATAACAAATTGTTATTAAACTGGAACATTTTGGGTATTTTCCTACATTCAGTAGGAAAACAGAGCATTTTTAAATGGTGAGTTTTAAATTAGGAAACAACAGCAAAGTATCTACAGAGACCGAATTCGCTAAAGGAAACCCACAAACCACAAGCTAAGACATTGTTACTTTGTGGACTGACCATGACAAAATGCTTGCTCCCTTTCCCTTCGCGAGAGCTGCTTTCAGCTCAATACTAAGTATTATTGACATGAAAAACTCAGGGTACTAAACACGTATCTACTCTGTCTTCCTAGTTTTTGTTTTTCTTCCTTGTCTACTGCAATTCTATGTGAGAAATGAGAAGTCAATGTGACTCTAATTTGTGAAAACCAGAGGCTAGAATCTGAATAAAGACTACCTATTAAAAGATGGTGCCAAACTCTGATGGCTTTTGCAATCTTTTTCATGCTGACACGAGGAGCAAGAGTTAATGAAACAATGCAAATCTACCCAAGCAAGCCTCTCCTCGCTTAGAAAGTGAAATGCAAATATGAGCATATAAAGGGTCAATATTGCCACTTTGGCAGAGGCCTTGGAACTGTACTGGCATTGTGCCAGGGTTTTAGGGCTCTTGGTGGGGGAAGGAGGTGCCGAGGAGCAGGAAAACAGCCAAACCATATGCAGTTCTGCTGTATCATCTTAATCATCTACCACATGTATAATAGCTGGGTGAATCAAGTAAGAAAATTGTTCTGTCTCGTCAGTTTTCAGTTCCATGGATGGCATTCTGGAACCAACAAGCATCTAAAATGTAGGCCGTATCTTTTCAATGTTCTAGAGAACATCTACACTGCAATTGTTTACAAAATCTTCATGAAATTTTCCTGAGTGAGAGATGTTTGGCATAATAGATAGTTGTATGGCGTGTACCAGATGTAACACGCTTTGTGAGAAGTGCATTTCTCCCAGATTGACATACAGCTATTTCCTTCCTGTTACGTAGGTCTTAGTTTTATATGTCACCACCTCAGAGAGGTCTTTCCTGACCACCTTACCCAGTTGCTCCATAAGACGTGTTTTATTTGTACCAGAGGGCTAGCCACTGCCTGCTGTTTTCTCTTTTATTTTGTATTTTGTTTGTGGTCTGTCTCCCTTGCTTGAATTTAAGGTTCCATGAAGCAGTGACTTTGTTTGTTTCATTACTGTTTGCCTCTGTCTAGGACATGTAAAGCCAATGGGAGGTTCTCAATAAATGTTTGTGGACTGAAAGAATGAGTAAATGAAAGAGCGATACAGTATATTCTGCCAGTATTGAATTCTTGGTTTGCCAAGGAAAGTTATTTGTTCTTAATATTCTGCCTCTCATGATCTTTCTGTTCACCAGTGATGTTAAAATGAATATTGTTGCTAGTGTGTGGAGATTTACATGAGGCTTTTAATAGGAGCTTGGAAAGGCTTTCTCTAAAAGGAAAATAAGATTATCAGAGAATTTCCTTTGAAGATAAACAAATCAGAGATAAAAACCAAGAAAGGAAGTTACCTTCAAAAGACAGAATGGCTCTTAGGCCTGTAAGATTTGACTAATAACATATAATGTATTATCATATCTAAAAAAAATAAAAAATAAATAAAAAAGACAAGTAAAAGCATTGGTTAGCCAATGCCATGAAAACATGAAAAAAAGAGTCTCAGGTGCTAACTTGCTAGTGACTAACTGCATATCTAAGTACAGGTATTGCGTGCTTTTCAAAAGTTCGCTTTCCACTGTTACACTTTTATGAAAGACCTACATTGGCACCTGTTTTCACTAAGTGAAAGAAATCAGAAAAGGATTTTTGCTTTTACTACAAAAGGCGAAAAGCGATTAGAGTGTTCAGCGTTGGTTTTGCAGCAGCTATTATGGAGGTGGCAGCGCCCCTAGGCCCTGCCACACTCCGCCCCGAGCCCGACCTCACTCAGCACCTGAACTTCAAGTCGCCATAGCTTTGAACTGTGCCTGTGAGCATTTGTCCTTTATCTTGATTTATTTTGTGCATCCGTTAGCAAGATGTGTCCTAAGATAATCAGCAAAACCTAAGAGAGCTTGTAAGGGTGTTACGCTTAGAGCAAAACTGTACGTAATTAAGCATATTTATTAGGATTTGGTAGGTTATTTTTTGAGTCTGGGAAGGCTAAAAAATTTAAGCGTCAATTAATGGTAATTGCTTCTTTGCTTTATGCCATTTAGGCTTAAGAAAGGTTTCATAGGCATGCTCTGCTTTCAGATAGTAGGGGAAACCGGTACTGTACATTCTGGGAGAGGGTAACCTAGCACACAGGCTCCTGTTCTGCAAGACGGCTGCATCTGGCCATCTCAGCCTGATGTCACCAAGTGTTTGCTTCTGTAATGCCCTTTGTAGTTTGCTTCCCAGGCCCCCAAGTCAACTTTCAGTGTGATTTGGCTTCCCAAAGACGTGAGTATGGATTTGAAGTCCTTTAGGCCCTATAATGATCATTGTTCATCTCACATAGTTAATAAATTGGTGTTGGGTTTATATTATCTACCCACTGAGCTTGGTAAATGTGAGTTGTCCTTGAAAGAGATGTGCTGACAATTCATATATCTGAGCAGGCTGGGTTCCCGGCCATGAGCTGAACACTGGTAAACTCACCAGAATGATGAATGAAGACCTTATGAGGGAGGCACAGATGCTGAGCCAACATTTTTATTTGAATTTTTCACAAATGTTTATCTACAGTCAATGTAACGGATTGGTTTCTTAACTGAGTGCAATGTCCTGAAACTTTCTATCCCAAAGGAATGGGTCTATATGAAGTCCAAGTCACCAGACCCATCTCTCAGCATGAGAAAGGGGAAAAGAATTTTGGGGACGGGTATTTATTACAGAAATTCAGGTCTCAGTCTCATTAGTCATTTTACAGCCTCTCCCTGGGACAGGTCTTAACAAGAGGATAAAAGGAAAAGGGGTAAGTTGTTTTTCTTTTTTCTTCTTCAAGGGACGCCTCCCTTTTCTTTCAGAGTTGGAGCTCTTGCTGCCACCTGGATGTTCACAGCCCAGTTCCCCAGCAGGGCCTCTATGCCCAGGAGCCCAGATGGAGCATGGAAAACCTCTGGATTTAGCCTCTGTTTGTGTTTGGCTGCATTTAAATATGACCAGACTTTGCAAAAGGGTCTGCTTGGTGACATATGTTTTTGGCATCTTTGGTCTCCGCTTTCCTTTTTACCAGATAGTGTTCCCCCTGGTTTCAACTACCTCTCATATTGCCACTGATATTTTGTCCAGTCTCATTTACATTGGTGTCTTACTTCTCCCAAACTCCTTTTATTTGGAAGGATGCTTTTCTTTCATTTTATTATAGGAACCAAAAAGCAAGTGACAAAGAAAGGGATGCCATTTATTTGTGTCTAAACTCATGCTATGGTTTGGTGGTAAGTGAAAGTAAGACAGCAGATCTGGGTGTCTTTCATGAAGCAGTTAAGAATACTGGCTTGAATTCAGGAAAAGCTGGTTTCAAAGCCTTGGTTTGCCACTCACTAGCTGTTTGATTTGGGGCGTGTTTTTTAGCCTCAGTTTTTGTTTTTTTTTTCATCTGCTAAATGGCAGTGTTAACTACTTTAGAATGTGGTTGTGACGATTGAACAAAATAATATATTTAGGACTTAGCATGATCCCTGGCACCTAGCAAGTTTGTAACACACACAATTATTGTTTTATCATCTCTGTCCTCAACTTGAGATTCCTTTCAGTTCCCCTCACAAGGAAAATCCCTGCCAACCCTCATCCAGTGTGGACGGCTCTTGGGTCCACAGGGACTTGCCAAATCCCTGTCTATATGACTACTGACTCTGGCCTTTTTGTCCTCACCCTTTGCTATTGTCATAGCCCTACCCCGTCTCACCCTGCACCCCTACCTGTAAGGAGCCGAAGCCCCTTTCACTGTACCTTGTCTCTTTTTTCATATCCACTCCACCCCAAGACTAATACAGTAGAAATTCTTTTGATACCCCTTAACTCAGCGAGGAGCCAAGGGCTTATGGATTAGAGTTTCTATAGACTTGAGGCCTTAGGCTGGAGCTGGGAACAGAGACCAGGGGGCAGTGGGCAGGGACTGTTCTCATGCAGGGCAGAATCTGACAGTGTGAGAACTGGAGAGATAGCAGCGCAGGAGTAGAACCTACAAATATCAGTCCTAGATGCTGGCTGCTGGGAGTGAGACTTAGAGAACCCAGGATGCTTTATGGTAGAGACCATGCTGCTATTTCCCCATGTCTCCAGCACATGGCACAGTGCTGGCCATAAATTTGTCCCTCAAATGTAGTTGGATAATAATTACCGGGGGGTGAGGGAATAAAATCTAGGAACTTTGTTGTTCAAATTGTGTGTGATTGGGAAACTGTTGGGTTTGCCTGAATAGTGATTACACTCTCTCTAAAAGGAGCTTAAAAACTGCATACATTACTTTGCCTATATAAAAATTAGGTATTAAAGGGGATTTATGTGAGCTGCTTGTGGTGTATTAACACATAATACTCATTTATACTTGTAATTACATTTGTATCAGGTTAGCTTTGTTGTAAATTTTATTTGATTGCAATAGCCAACTCTACATATGCTGAAGATACATTTACAGAATATGAGGCTTAATCTATAAGGAACAACAGGCGCCCTTCTCAGTTCTTCATAGTCACACCTCATGAGCTCAGGCTTTGTTGAATGTGGCACATGTCCCTCATTTGTTCACTCACAGATTTGATAAGAAAATGAAGAAGAGAAAGCACATTTCTTAGAACTAAGGGTAGGACAAGAGTAGCCAGAATGAGAACAGTCAGAGCAGAACATTCTGCATAACCCGTTCCTGGGAAGGGAAGAATAGGAGATGTTTGGGGAAACCCAGTGGCCCCATGGAAGAGGGTGAGAAGTAGCGAGAGGGGGCAATGAGCAATGGCACCATGACACCTGGCAAGCATCTCAAACCATTCTTCTCTTCTTGCTACCAATGTAATTATGTAACGAACTTACTAAAGAAAGGTGGACTTACATGGTACCCTACTGTGCTCTAAATTTGGAGTGACAAACAAAGCTTGAGCTACTTTATGATCAAGACTTGCCCCCGCCCAAAGAATCAAAGGAAGAATAAAAATTAGACTTAGGAAATTAACTTTCTACTTGAATAGCATTGGTCCTTTTGGCCTCCAAACATTTGTTTATAAACATAGTCTGAGTTTTGCTGAATATTTTTATTCTAGTTAATATCAAAGCTTCCCACATCGAATCATGTACCAACCTCTGCACATTAAAACTTTTTTTTTTTCAGTAGCTCTTAAATCTTCTATCTTAGGACAAGTTTAATAAGAGGGCATCTCAGGGAAAGGATCCATGTGTAAGAAATTTACTAAGGAAGTGCTTCCAAGAGAAGCAGGTAGGGCGTAAGAGAAGTGAGACAGGGAAGGGTGTGGTTTCAGCCTGATCCTTTGGGGAACTATGAAGTGTAACTTATACCTTGAGGTGTGTCCCAAGCAGGAATCAAAGCAATTAGGCTTTACAATTATATTTTATAATCCCTGGCCAAGGACTGAGGGATTTGAGGGATGAGTGGTGATGGGGGATGGTGCTGTATGGAGAGTAAACTTAGTCACTTTGAGCTCTACGCCTGTGAGCAAAGCCCCTCCAGTGGCCAAGCAGGGTCCCTAACAGAGAAGCATAGGTGTGGCGCTATGTGGACATTCAAGACCAGGCTCAGCTGGAGGGGGGGGGTGCACAGAAAATCTTAGCGCGGAGGCCAGGCGTTCTGGGTGGACACAGGGACTGTCCGTGACCGTTTCCTGATTCTCGTCGGCACCCCCACTGTCCATCTTCAGTTCATGCTCCTATCATTATTTCTCTTCTGGATTAATAACCAGTAACATGCAGCTCTCCTCCGGTAAAGTCCTGCTGTAGTCAGCAGTCTTTCTAAATTGAAGACTTGGTAGTGCTGGTCCAGTGCTTAAAACCCTTCAGCTATTTCCTGAAGTCCTAGCTCCTCAGCATGACTTGCCAGATACTTTTTTTTTTTAAAGATTTTTATTGGGGAATTGGGGAGATGGGAACAGCGGTGGGGAACTGGGGAAGGGGAGCAGACAAGTTGCTGTCATTTTGTTCTTCAGTCTAATTGTGGAGGATGTTGCCTCACTGGCCCAAGTTGGCACCATCATTGTGCTCTTCCCGGGTGAGGCAGATCAGTCGCTGGCTTCTGGACGGCCGCTCACTGCAGCTG
>NW_017731470.1:3672871-3699705 GCF_001890085.2 Hipposideros armiger
GCCATCGCCAGCGACTTATGGCAGCCCAGCTCCAGGTTGAGCTGTTGTTCAGCATCTTAGTTGTGGAGGGCAGTGTCACTGGCCCTCATATGTGGGATCCGAACCGGGGCCCTCTGGCATCCCAAGCCCGTTCTTAACCATCGTGCCACTCGGCCGGCCAGCCAGATACTTTTTATCTGACCTCTGACCCCAGACTTCTAGGGCTACAACCATATAGCCATTGGTATTACCTGCTGCTCTTGACATCTGGGATTTTGGAAAGCTATTTCCACTGCCTGGAAAGACCTTCACCTACCTTCTCACCTGGCTCACTGTTACTTTTCTTTGAAGACCCAGCCCGATCTTCAAGGCCTCTGGCTTCCCATTACATCTTTGGCTCACACTGTTGTAATATTTGCCACATTCTATTTTTCCACCAGACTGTGAGCGTCTTTAAAAAATTCCTGTGACCTGTTCATCTCTGCATCTCATCATTGTTGGATTCTAATAGAAGATAAGGTGAAATGAAAGAGGAGTGGGGATCTGTCTTTGCAGGTATCTGCAGAATGAATGTGGCCTGCAAGCTTCAAAGGCCTCATTCTTTATGTGTTAGATCACGGGGGCCAGGCCAAAGGTTGGTCACCACTACGTGCCAGATAATGGACTTGATATACATTGCCCTATGTAGTCCTCTTACATGAGGACTGAGGTGGATATTATGCAAGCCACAGATGATCACATTGAAATAGATCTCTTGAGATCAGAGGGTCCCATTCTATTTTCAGGGTTTTTCTGGCTTCCTGGTGATTAAACCTTTCAGAAAAAAATGTAGCTCCCATGTTCACTTTGACCTGCATCTGTACTGAAAGTGGCAGAGATATATGTTTAAGCCAATTAAACATTTATTGTTGAAGACTTTGGTCTTTAAGCAAAGACTTGGCACTGTATTAGGGGTTGGGCATGCAAAGATGAATATAACATGGGATCTGATTGTTATGGGCTGAATTGTGGTTGCCCCTCTATTCATGATGAAGTCCTAACCCTCAGTACTTCAGAATGTGACCTTGTTTGGAAATAGGGTCATTGCAGATGTTATTAAGTTACGATGAGGTTGTACTGGAGTAGGGTGGGTCCCTAATCCAATACAACAGATATTTTTATAAAAAGAATGCCATATGAAAAAATATATATGCACACAGGTGGAGTGCCATGGGAACATGGAAGCAGAGATAGGGGTGAAATATCTACAAGCCAAGGAACCCCAAAGATTGCCATCAAGCCATTGGAAGCTGGGAGAGAAGCATGGAACAGACTTTCTCATAGCCCTCGGGAGGAATTAACCCTGCTGCTTAGACTTGTAGCTTGAAGAATTGTGAGACAACAAGTTTTTGTGTTTGAAGCCTCCCAGTTTGTAGTAATTTGTTACGACAGCCCTAGCAAACTCAAATACTAATCCCAATCAACTGAGACAGATATAAAAATAGTATGTTATAGTGCACAGAGGCTAATAGAGGTATGTACAAGAAAGAGATGCAGGACAGAGAAGGGAGTAATTGGCTGTGAGATTTGTGGAGGTGTATGGGGGGCAGGGGGAGGGTGCTGGATAAGGAAAGATTGCATAGTGCAAGTGTTGCTTGAGCTAGGTTTTGAAAGCTGAAAATGATTAGGCCTGATCTCTCTCTATATGGTGGTTACGGCATTCACAGATAAAGTCAATATTATCCCCTATTTCCTCTTAATAATTTTTTGGTGGGAGCTGTTCAAAGAGGCTCTAGCAGATATGGAAGCAAGCAGGTGGTTTGGGCCTGAGAGTAGACTGGGGTAAATAGCCTGTTATCTTGCTCCAATGGGTGTCATTCCATTTCCATCCCCCACGCTTTTGTAGCAAACCCTTTGTTCTCTCCTTTCTTTTTGCCTTTGAGTAAATATGTTTACTACTTAGATGAGAACAGGGAAGGAATAGACCAGTTGCCTGGAGGCAGATGGTGCCATGTTAACAGATGACACACAGAAAGCAGAACTCAGCTCCTAACTTCCTTTTACATTCTCCAGCAAGGCTCTTCAAACTAAATAGAATGAAATAAACATCATTAAGAGGAAATTGAAACACAGGTCAATGGAAGAGACAGTAAAAAAAATCCCTGGCTGATTTAAATGATTTTATGTCTTCAGACTCAAGTGAATGACATCCAAATAATGAAAGAACTTGCAGAAATGACCAATGAACCACACTGAGGAGAAATTATTTTCAGGTATTTTTTTTTTAGAAATTCTGAGTAATATAAAATTATACAGATGCCTGATGGTTGGATAAGGACAGATATTGCTCTCATATTAAATATATATAAACATATATATATATATATATGTAAACATATATACATATAAACATATATATATATATACATATATATATATATATATATGATAAACTGCCAGAAAATACGTGTTCATATTGATTTCCTGCAACCTTTTTTGTTGTTTTATTTACCTACCCTCATAGAAACATACAGAGGAAAGGAGGGAGGAATAGGCAGAGAAAATGATGAAAGAGAGAGTTTGTGAGACAGAGAAAGGGGGAGGGAGAATACAGCAGGAAAGTCAAAGAAGGGAAAATGGTAAGTTCATTAGCTTTATGAAAATTACCTTAAGTTTACAGAGTACACACAACTCAATTTGCCTATAGTTGTGACCTCAGTAATCCTGCAAAATTTCAGGACAGGCTATTGAATCAACATGATGTATGCCTTGACAAAATAAAGGAGATGACTAATAAGAACCAGAGAAGGTTAATTAAGAAAAAGTCATGCTAAACTTGGAGCTTCCTTCCTTTCCAATTTCCTTTGCCTTGTGTTTTCTCATTTCCCCAGAGTGGAACCTACTCTCATTTCACCCAAAGACACAGCACCACCCACACCAAACAGAACGTGACAGTCTCCAAATCCTACCAATTGTTCCCCAGAAGTGTATCCTGTCAGGAAAACATGCAGGGTTGGTGGTGGTCTCCCTGTTTGCCCCTTGGGTTGTGTCTCCTATTCTCCAAGCTTCTCCTCCTAATGCCTCCATTCTTTGTTTTCTGTCCTCTCAAATCCTGAGCTTCTGAATGGGCCGCTTTCCCTTTTTTCCTGTTCTGAGAATCTTCCTAGTACTTTAGCCCATTCCAAGAACTGGCTTCTGACCTGCTTTTGTCACTTGATTCCTCTTAGGGTCTGTATCCTTGATTGATGGATGGGTCCAGGAAACCTCTGAGCAGCCCACCCTCAGATGCAGACTGTCTTTATGGACTACACCTGTTTTGGATTCTCATTCTCCTCTCCCCCCACTGGGAGCATTCCTGCTTTTTGAACTGTGTCACTGTTATTTCTTTATTCTATACTAATTAGACTCTAACTCTTAGAAACACATTATTGCCCTAGGGTTAAGAGCACAGGGCTTCAGAGTAAGACTGGCTGAGATTTTTATCTCTAAAAAATGTAAATCAGATCACCTCTCTCTTTCTCTTGCTTCTTGAAAACGCCTAAAAGTTTTTTATCACACTTCAAATAAAATCTCAATTCTTAACCATGACCTGCAAAGATCAGCATAATCTGGCCACTGCGCACCACTGTTCTTAAGCCAACCTCGGTCCTGTTTCAGGACTTCTGTATGTGCTTGCCCTCTTCCCTGTGATCTTCACATGTCTGGGTCTTTCTCTTCATGCCAGTTTCAGCTTAAATTCTACCTCTTGAGCAAATCCTTTCTGCCTACCCTGTCTAAGTCAGCCCTCTTCTCTCCACCGGTCACTCTCTGTCTATATTGTTCTGGTTTGCCTTCCTGTCACTTAATGCTCTATATAATGGCCTTCTGCATTTATTTGGTTTCCTTGTTTATTTCACCTTTCTTGACCCCCAGAATGTAAGCTTCATGAGAGGAGGGATCCCAGATCTAGCACCTGGATGGCTCTTGGTATAGGGTAGGTGCTCAATAAACGTTTGAATGAATGAATGAATGAATGAATGAATAAATCTTTGCTCCATACTGACTGACTACATGGCCATGGACTAGTTGCTTCTATGGGGCTTTAGTTCCTTATCTTCACAATGTGGTTAGCAATTCCCATCCCATTGGGATTTTGTGAGAGTTGAATGACGTGTACATAGTTAAGGTGTCTAGAGCAGAGTGGGAAGTAGAAAAGGCACACAGTAACTCCCAGTTGGGATTATTATGATATGTTTGCCTCTGAGAAAGGCCATGGGAACACACAGATGATTCTAACACAGCCCTTTTCCCTAAGTGCTCAGTTGCTTTTTCTGAACAAAGATTAGAGATGTTGCATGTCTTGGACACCCCGCCTCCTCTGCTCTCTAAACTTCTTCTGAGAGCCAGACCGTCCCCAGGGCCTGTCACACCCAGTGGTTGGGCCACGTTCTTGGGCCTGATTATCCACATTGTCTTGTCTTATTGTGAGTAAACAGCCCAGGTGCACTGACAATCCCTGAGATTACAAAAGGAACCTAATTCCCTTTTATGGGTGGAGCTATTAATAAGTATTTCTAGGTATATCATAGAGACTTAGTATCTCTGGATTTCAGTAGAGAATATTACCGATTTTTATGACTTTTTTGGTAAATATTGTAGATATGGGATTATACCGCTTTGACATCAATGGCTATTTAATTAGATACAACTAGACAATTTCCCATATTTCCTAAGATCCAAAAGTGCTCTTAAGATCATATATTATAATGAAGATTCATAGAAGACTGAATTTTCAAATTAAGAGGTCTGTATAATCAATTTTGATCATGCAAGTGCTGTCTAAATTCATTCACTCCCCTATCAGTCAGTCTCTGTCACATTCTCGTGGAGGGTGCTCAACCCCTGAGCTCTAGTATTTCTATCTTTTAATTAACTGAACACAGTAAGAAGGCTGCAAAATGATGTGTGTAGCATGATACCATTTTAATGAAAAATATATATTCGCGCATGGAGGGAAAATAGCAGATGGATGGACATATGCCAACATGTTAATAGTGGAAGTGAAATTTTAGCCTTTTTTCCCCCCAAAACTGTGCTGCTTTGATGACACCTGACATTTTAAAGTGGAAAACAAAATTATACAAATCAACTCCACTCTTAAGGAGAGGAGAGGGACAGTCAGTGAGCTTTCCACATCAGAAAGGACTCAGGGCCTGAGCTGATTGAGTCACGGTGTAGCAGCAGCTGGGACATGGACCACCATCTCTAAAACAGGAGGAATATAGGCCCCTGGGCACACGCGGCACAGGTCTTAGTCCCCTATTCGCAGAAGCTCTTTTTGACGTTCCGGTGAATTAAACTTTGGCTTACTTTGAAGAATATGTTTCTAATAAGTATAGCCAAGGAAGGAGTGGCCATTTTGTTAGATTGTAAGTTCCACATTCACAGGTGGCCTTTCTCTGATGGAGGTGCTAGACAGAGGATTCCTACACTGGGTGGGGTATTGGGTAAGATGATTCCTACTGTTTCATTCCAGGCTGGAATCTATAATTATCAAGCCTGTCACTTTTACTTGTTCATTACTCACAATATCTCCATGAGATGCATTTTATTTATTTATTTATTTATTTATTTATTTATTTATTTATTTATCAGCCTTCTTAGAGATTGTCAAGAATTGCCAATGCTAACTATATTTCAAGTTGTCATAATGGGGTATTGAGAAAAGTTTTCAATTACCAATAGTTGCACCTCGGATAAACCTCATTGGCTATGATACTGCCGCTGGGCAAAGCTAGATGCATATTGTTTTTTATCCACAAAGAAACTGATGCTCAGACAGGTTAAATAATTTGCTAAATAACCCAGGTCTTGTAAATTTCTGAGCTGGGACTTGGGATCAGATCTGTGTGGCCCCAAAGCCCAAAACGTTCTATTATGTCATGCTACTTTCTAATACTGTGATTCTGTCCTCTTTTCCTTGCTGTCTCTCCTCTTCTGCATGTTTCCTCACATCTTTCCTACACTTTCCATGACTTAGGCAACAGTGGCATCTGATGATATATTTGGCTTTTATTTAATTCGTAATATTGACATTCAAAGGCAAAGAAATAGATGGCTGACGCCTGGCTCCTAGTACCATTACTTATTACTAGCATGTTTTGACATAGTTGAAGTTATAAGCTTAAAAAAAAACTTTCGGTGAAAAGTATCTTGAAAAATCAAGATGAAGCATTTGAAGATCACTCTATTTACAATGAAAATATGGTATGAGGGTTTCAGTAAGAAACTAATGGGAGACAACTGAACAGCAAATTGGAAGTAGAAGCACATGATCCAGTACTGTTCTAATTTTAGAGTCTCCCAATTTCATTTATTTGCAGTGTACACCTTCTCCTTTTTGTGTGGAATTCTCAATTCTTTGACATTGATTAATCCCAAGTAGTCGTTCCCCATTATTGGTATTCACCAGGCTGTAGCTCCTAATTAGGAAGCCTTGATCTACTGCTGTGGTGTAAGTTAAACAGCTCCCTGGGCCACGCACAAGCAGATCCCATCCTACGTGTGCTTCAGCCCCACTGCCAAAGTCCTCCAACTCGGGACCCCCTCACTTTTGAACTATGTTGCTGCAGCAACGAACTCAAGAGGGGCCGCTGTATGGGAACGGAGCTGAGGAAGAAGCGAAGGCTCGGGTGAACTGATCCCTTGACAAATTAACATGGAGGCCTTTATCTTTGATTTAACACATTTGTCAACTTGACAGCTTGCTGGGGCTGCAGATTCTTGCCCTCATGAGACTCTGAGGCCCCGCGGAAAGAGCCTGGGCATGGAAGCCCAACTCGTGGTGGGGCTAATCCAGGCCATGCCATTTACTCTACTAGGGCCTCATTTCCCCGGACTGTAACTTTATCATCTGTAAAATGGGGTCATAATAACTGTTCCCTGGAATTTTTAGAACATTGAGTGGTTAATGATGCAGAAACAAGAATGCAGAAATAAACAGGGAAAGAGAAGCACAATGTGTGAAAATCCCTAAACCAAGGCTCTGCTTCACAAATCTTTGTGTTTTTACATTGGTCAAACATTGATGAAGTATTATGGAGACACAGCCCTAGCCCCAGTATCTTGCCAGGCTCACAAGATCTCTCTTTCAAATTGAGCAGCCCGGTGTAACAGCCAAAAAATGCCTATGCGATTACACATGAAAATTAAAGCCAATGGAAATAAACAAAGCTCCATAACAAATTGTAATCACTATTGAATCGTAATGTGGGAAATGTATTTTTGTATTTTTAATAGCCATTCTATCCTTTAAACTATTGAATTTTATCAAAAGAGCATGACACTTGAAATGCTTTAGATTGAAAAATAACACATTGTTCAAGTATTCACCATGTCAGTGTCAGATTGTCAATGAGAGCAGTTATTGAAAATCTTAGCTGTGCTTTTAAATAACAAAATGAAGTAAAACATAAATTGCTTCATGAAATAAAGCTAGCTGCAGCGATTAATGGTCAATGTGTTATTCCATGGAGCAAGGAGCAGAGATGTTTGAAAATGACTGGTTAAATATCAGTCCATTTTATTTAATAAGTGATAGTTATTTCCTACATTAAATAAAACTTCGTCTATTTATCCAGAACTCACATTTAAGTCTCAAATTCAGCTTTGGCTGAATAATCAGAAGCCATCATTGTGGACCAAAACAGGGAGATTTTGGTAAGGATTCAGTGACATGGTTATATAGAAGACCAAATGGATTTGGTTAAGGCTGGATTACTTACACAAAGTCCAAAGATAAATTTAGTTGAAAATTGGTCACAGGTAGCCTTGCAGTCTCAAAGGGCATTTCTGACTAGACAAACAGCGTCTCCCAACATCCCCTCCACTGAAATAAACAGCCAAGTGTTCCCTCGCCACAGGCTGGGTAAATACTAACTAAACTGTCTGCCTCGATGCCAGGAGGAGCAACACTCCCTATTTTTTAGCAAAATATTTTTCCACTCTGGCCATCCAAGAAACTCTCCAAATCCAATACGTTTCAATAGACTTTTAAGGCTTCTCTATTTTTCTCACTATTTATAGCTTTCAGATGTTGGCAGGTAGAGAACTACATTTTCTTCAGAATAAACTTATAAACGGCAGTGATGCAGTTTCATCATACGCCACATGGTATTAAGTATTAAAACCCTTCTTTCTTATGAACGTAAACATTGACAAAGACTAGAAAACAAGTCCCTTACAGGTAGTGTCTCAAAGGTCATATTTATATTGTGAAGAGTTTTGTTGAGTGAGGACACTGGGACCGGGCCCAGAAGGAGAGCACAGGCTGACCATGGCTCGTGTGTGCAAACAGCCTTTACAAGGACAAAAGTCCAGGATGCTGCCATGTGCCCCTTCAATGAAACCAAGGCTGAGGAGCGTATAAAAGAAATAAGAGATTGCCAGCATGTGCGTAGGACTTCATAAGTTACAAACAGCTTGCCAGTACAATACCTTACTGGTCTTTATAATAATCCTGAGCAATAGACAAGGCTATTCCTCACTCCATTTTAGGGATGAGGAAACTGAGTTTCACAGAAATTACTTAACGCGAGATTCTGTGGCTTGAATATGAAGAACTACAACTAGAAACTTGATCTTCCGCTGGCTAACCTTGTTTTCCTTCCTCCGCTCCAAGAATTGGAGTTATTTACAGTTATTATTATAAAACTCACAGAGCTTTACAGTGTCACTGGGGAGACCATCTATTCACATGAAAGAGTCACTGAATAACAAGAAAGGAAAATTATAGGGATTTGTTGACAGAATGGAAGCCAGTACTCCAGTTACTAGTACAGGATTACATTTGCCTGGTTAAGAGGTGATAGTCTGGTATAACTGAAATGTGGAAAAGTTGAATTTAAATACCCAGTTTTGTCTATAGACAGCTACTTGACCCCTGGAGTTCTTATCTGTAGAGCTCTAAGTACCCCCTGAAGATCATGGTGAAATAACCAAGGATGAAGCCCCTCTGGGGCCACTGGAGAGAGACCCTTTAAGATGTTCCCCCAAAGTGCCTGCACCAGGAGTCACCCAGGAGGCAGTACTTGAATGGGGAAACTATAGCTGGATCGAGGAAAGAACAGAAGAGAAATCCCGATAGGAAAAAGTAGCCTGAGCAAAGTTATTGTGGCAAGGGCCAGTATGCCGCTTATGTGGGACAGTGAGAGATATTTGATAGTCAGGAAGATACAAAACCAAAATGTGTGAAAAATTCAGTGATTATTAAATCAATCTTATCCATGTAGTCAGTCTGGATATTTTAGGTTAAGATCTACTCTACTTATCAAAATAGTTATCCTAAGACTTGCCCTCCCTTCCTTCCTCCATTCCCTTCCCCTCTCTTCCTTTCCCTTCCCTTCTTTCCTTCTTCTCTCCACCTTGCTTGTTTGTAGACAGACTACTTTGGATCTATTTCAGGTGGGGTAGATTTATTTGTCTAAGGCAGGGAGAGTTGTCAGATGTGTGAGCAGGTCTTGCATGCTGCCACACCCCTGCCATGGCAGACAATGCTAATTAATCACTGCTCTCTGGACACAGTCTCAGGATTTGTTTCAAGGTGCACTGGTTGGCTAGGGTTGGCACAAGTGGAGAGTGCTGTTTGCCAAAACAAATCTAGGCTAAGAATGGATCAAATATGGCTTTCCATGAAAAAAAAAAGCTTAAACGTATACTAGAAAATGCACTTCCTTTACTTTTTTCACACGTTTCCCTCTTTCTGTTTTGATTTCAGCAAGAGTTTTAAGCAGAAACAGACAAATGTTATTTGAAGTCATAGTCTTGTGCATTGAGAGTCTAAAAAAGAACTTCTAAGAGGCCTAAATTTGTCTCATGAGTAGATATCACCTTTTGAATATTTTGTCATACAAATTGACTTCTGGACATTCTGTTTGCCCCCTTGTAAATTTGAATTTCCCTTGTGCTAAAATTTGGTTTCCTAGTTCTAATGCAAATATTTGATATGTGTACATATATGTAGAAGATATGAGCTCAGTTTCTGAAGTCGGAGTTGGAAATCCAGCTCTGTCTCTTTCTAGCTGAGTGCCTTTGAATGAGCTAACATGACCTTTCTTAGCTTCAGTTTTCTCATACTGAATAGAGAAATAATAATCATTTCTATCTCATAGGGTCATGGTGAAGAGTAAATGAGATAATTCATATATAGCATTTAACATAGTATCTGGCACATAATAATACTCAATAAATGTGAGTTTGTGTGTGTTGCATATAGCTAACATTATCCAGGGTGTATTAAGGACTGATGCTCACTGAATTGTTTGGTGAAATGCTACATTACTTTGCTTTAGTGAATTTACGTTAGCGTTTTAATGCCACTTGAACTCTGTTTTGTGGTTCCATCAGGATTTTTTGTGTGTGTTTGAACTTCAAGAAAAATGTCCCCCCTTTGGTAGCTGATGTATTCAAACCACTAGTGCTGGAAGAAAAATAGAATCTGTCATTGAAGTAGATGAGAGTTGACACGACAGACTGTGCACTCTATCTTAAACATTCATAACATGCATAATATGGTCTCCGTGGAATGAAATCACTTCTTTAGAGTCTTTGCAGTCCCTTGTATCATGGCTCTCACAGAGCAGGGACATTATAATTCTAAAACAGCTATGCCTGTTTGGGGAATAAAACATCAAGAAGAAAAGGCATTTTGCATACATAACAGCTGACATTTATAAGTTGTTTAGATATGTGTGCATACATGTGCACAAATGTATGTGGATGGGACATGTATATACCCATGTGCACATAGGTGTGTGTGGTGTTTTAAAATCTGGTGTTTTGCTGTATTATAACTTATTGGTTCGAAGTTAAGTTCTTCAGAATCTGAAACACTTGAATTCAACCCTGACTTTTACTATTTTACTGCTCATATGATTTTTAAAAAGTCTGCCCTCCTGCCTCAATCTTAGGTACAACATTTATATATATATATTTAATTTGGACTGACTATTCCACCACCCCCCTTTAAAACTCAACACCATAAAATTATTCATTACATGTATAATAAACATAATCATATACCACTTCTGATGCCTCATTTATAGAGAGTATCTCTCCTTCCTAACACACAGTGATTTTTACATACTGTATATTCATTCAGAAAATATTAATTGGTTATCTTTTATTTGCAAGGCACTATTCTTTTAAAATTTTTAAAAATATTTTTATTAAAATATAGCTAACATACAATATTATATTAGTTTCAGATGTGCACAATCATTATTCAACATTTATATACCTAAAGAAGATCACCATGATAAGCCCAGCAACCATCTGACACCATACCACGCTATCACAATGTTATCAACTATATTCCCTATGCTTTACATTATATCCCCATGACTTACTTGTTTTATACCTGGAAATTTGGACCTCTTATTCTCCTTCACCTTTCCCCCTCTTTTGTAATTTTTTAATTACAGTTGATATTCAGTATTATTTTATATTAATTTAGGTGTACAGCATAGTGGTTAGACATTTATATAAGAAGTGATTCCCCCTGACTAGTTTAGTACTGACCTGGCACTACACATAGTCCATATTATTGACTATATTCTGTATGCTTTACTTTACATCCCCGTGACTACTTTGTGACAACCAATTTGTACTTCTTAATTCTTTCCCCTTTTTCACCTACCCCAACCCCCTCCGGTCTGGCAACCATCAAAATGTTCTCTGTATCTATGAGTTTGTTTCTGTTTTGTTTGTTTATTTTGTTCTTTAGGTTCCACATATAAGCAAAATCACATTGCATCTGTTTTTCTCTGTCTGACATACTCCACTCAGCACAATACCCTCCAAGTCCCTCCATGACACCACAGATGGCAAGAACCCATTCCCTTCCCTGGCCAAGCAATATTTCATTGTATATATGTACCACCTCCTTTTTATCCATTCATCCATCAATGAACACCTAGGCTGCTTCCACATCTTGGCCATTGTAAATAATGCTGCAATGAACATATGGATGCACATGTCCCCTCAAAAGAGAGTTTTGGAGAAATATCCATAAGTAGGATTACTGGGTCCTTTTTGTATCGTGTTATAGCCTTTCTTTTAAAGTTTATTTTATCTGATATAAGTATCGCTACCCCAGTACTCCACCATCTAGGCCAGATCTCTCAGGTAACATGTTTAAAATGGGGATTAATATACCTTTACAGTCTTTCATAGGAAGATTAATTTATATGAAATAATACATGTCAAGTGCATAATGAAATGTTTGACACATATCAATCTCTCAATTAATTGAGCTATTAATAATAATAATCAATAAATAAAACAAGTAATTAAAATAATGTCCATAGCAAGGAAAAGTAGTTTTCAACTTCATTATTCAATGTCCTGCTTTGATTTTTATTTTGCAGAATAATCATTTTCTAGCTTAAGTAATACATCATCCCTTAATTATAACTGTCATGTGAAAACTTTACTATTCATGCCTCTTCTGAAAAAAAATGTTTACACAGTACTTGTATTTATCTTTTGTATCAGTATATATTAAGTATTACAATTTTAATACAACTTTTTCCTTTCTTAAAATGTGTATACATTTTTTTTGGCCCCCTCTGTGTGTGCACTTGAGCAAATAATGAAATTCCTGACTCTGCATTTCCTAATTCAGGAGGAAAGTCTACTTCTCTGACTGCGTTCTGGCATGGCCATTTCTATTGAGAGGATGAAATCAAATAATGCATTTTACAGGTCTTTGTAAAGCACAAATTGACCATACAATTGGAGAAGAGATATAAAATTATACATACTTATCAGATACATATTTATACTGATAGGCAGCATCTCTAAAGAGGACTGGAATATTAATACAAACAAATAATTAGACCCATAGCAGGTTCTGATTACTAAATTTTCTAATTATTCTTCTCAGCTGGAAGAGTTGACTTGTATTTGTTTTTAATGAGAAAGCACAGTGCATGCTAAATTTCACCTTTAAAATTCATTGGTTTGGAGATAAATGGCATTCCCAAAAAGCCTCTTGGACTTACAACAGTGCTATATTTCCATGTTAGGAAATGCTCCCAGTTCCATCAAGAGGAGAACGTTTAGTTCACACAATCTATGTGGAGTGACCAGATATGGCTGGGTCTCTGTTGGTTATGCTGCTGCTGTGTGGGGGACCACAAACACAGGTTTTACTGAATGTCCCTATAGCAGCAGCCTCTGCTGTCAAAACTTGGAGTTGAAGTGTAGAACAGGGATATTTGAACCCTTTTCATCCTTCTAGTAGAAAGGAGAGCCATTATGATTCACCTGGTTTTTCAGTAAGGAAACAATGAATCAATCAGTGTATGGTTCAATTTTAAGTGGAGTGAACTTGGAGTTAAGAGACAAATCTACCATTTACTTCTATACATCTTTGGATGGTATGTTAAACTTATTGTTTCAGCCATCTGTAAAACTGGGCTAATGATGCCCACTTCACAGGACTCATGAAAAATTAATAAAGTTACATGAGAAATTGCTTTGTAAATAACAAATATTGCAAATATGTAAATTAGTAAAATGTTTCATACTCTTTCTTAACTCACACTGAAGTTGTGATCAGTTTGTGGTGTTTGCAAGTTACCTTGAACCAGTAATTCATCTACTCAGGTTAAAATCTGGCCTGAGTGAAACAACTCTAGTTGATACTTCGATTCAATTGTGTTAAAATATAAGAGCCCAAAGGTATTTTCTACTATTTGCAGGTCCTGAGGCTATATACCTGTGGGTTTCTAAGTAAAAATATCTGCTCATCTCCTTTGTGACATGGGAGAATACAAGTGGGACCATGGCAAGGTATGGGAAGGAGGAAGCTGAAAGAGTCTATGAGATATTAGGTAGGGGAAAGAGGTATGTAATCAGCTAGACTTGGGTTTTAAAATAACCTCTGGTATTCACTAACAGTGTTATTGTTTGTAGAGTAGAGTAGGTAACATTTCTTAAGGAACACTTGCCAAATCTGTGATAACGTGATACCACCCTATATATATCAGAAATATATGAAAAAAAATATTAGTACCAAAAATGGCACTCAGCTAATCAGGAGTCCTCTTTTTCTTCTGCAAAAGGAAATGTCTCAATTTTAAAGTGGATGAACTGGACAAGCCAGTAGAGAAATGGAGCACGGTGATATTGTCATGATTCTTTCACGGTGCTTGAGACAGAATTGGAAGTGTAGGGCCGTGAGCAATGTTAAAAATTAGAAGAGCTGAGAATTTCTTTGATTGACTTTAAGATACTGTGATAACAGAGAGGTCAATAGAAAAGTATGACTATTTATATATACATACATATAGTGTTATTAAGGTATACTTTGGTTTCATATAATTTACTCAATGTAGTACAATTTAATGATTTTTAGGAATTTTATAAATTATGCAATCATCACAACCATCCAGTTTCAAAACACTTCTACCACCACAAACAAAAAGTTCCCTTGGGCCCTTTAGCAGTCAGTCTCCATTCCAAAATTTAGCCCCAGGGAACCACCATCAGCTCTTGTCTCGGTAGTTTTGCCTTTTTGAGAAAGTTCATAGAAAAGGAATTTTGCAACATGTATAATCTTGTTTTATAGATGTTTGCAACATCTATAATCTAATTCTTTCAATTAGTATAATGGTTTTTAGGTTTATTTATATTGTAGATCTATCAGTGTTAAATCGTTTTATCACTGAATAGTATTCCATTGTTTAGATATCCCACATGTTTATCCATTCACCAGATGATGAACATTTGGATTGTTTCCAGCTTTGGGCTATTATCAATAGTGCTACTATGAACATTCACATACAAGTATTGATATGGACATATGTTTTCACTGCTCTTGCATAGATATCTAGGAGTAGAATTGCTAGATTGTATGGCAAGTATATTTAACTATTTGAGAAACTACCAAACTATTTTCTGAAGTGTCTATGCCTTTTATATTTTCATCAGCAATATACAAAGGGTGCCAAAAAATGTATACACATTCTAAGAAAGGAAAAAAACTATTAAAATTGTAATACTCAATATATACCAATAACAAAAGATGAATACAAGTCATGTGTATACATTTTTTTGGCACCCCCATATGAGGGACCCTGTTTTGTTACATCCTCATCGATGCTTGCTATTATCAGTCTGTTGGATTATAGCCATTCTAGTAAGTGTGTAGCGTACTCTATTGTGGTTTTAATTTGCATTCCCCTAATGACTAATGATGTTAAACATCCTTTCATGAGCTAATTAACCATTTGAATGTCTTCTTTGTTAAAATAGCTATTGAAATTTGGGGGGGGATTTTTTTTTTCTATGTAGTATTGATTTGGGAAAGTTCTCTATGTATTCTATGTGTATATCTTATATAAAATACATGAGTTGCAAATATTTTTTTTTCCCAGTCTGTGGCTTGTTTTTTCATTTTCTTAATGGTATCTTTTGAGAAAAGAATATTTTTATTGTTAGTGTTACAATTCATTATATTTTTCTTTTGTAGATGTGCTTTTGGTATCAGATCTAAGAAATCTTTGCCTAACTAAAAGTCACAAAAATTATTTTCTATGTTTTATTCTAGGAAATTTATAGGGTTTTTTTTGAGTTAATTTTGAGTTACCTTTTGTATGTGGTGTAAGTGAAGGGTCTAAGTTCATTTTTTAGCATATGGATATCCTATTGTTTTAACACCATTTGTTGAAAACACTGCCCCTTATTCACTGAATTGTCTTGATATCATTGTCAAAAATCAATTGATTATAAAGGTAACAGTTTATTTCTGGATGCTGTATTCAGTTGCATTAATTGATATGTCTGTCTTTAAGCCAATATCACACTGTCTTGATTATTTTAGTTTTATTGAAAATTAAAAAATTAGTTATTGTAAGTTCTCCAATTTCATTCTTTTTAAAAACAGATTAGGTTATTCTAGCTAGTTTGTATTTTCATATAATTTTTAGGATCAGTTTGTCAACTTCTTCAATAAACAAGCTATGATTTTGATAGGGATCTCTTCCTTTTTCTTTCTCTCTATGATTTTAATAATCTTATTACATGAATATTGTTATGCGTGGCATTACTAATTAGTATCTAAGGCTCTATTCATTTTTTTCTTCAGCATTTTCCCCTATCTGTTCTTTAGGATTGACTAGTTTCTATTAATCTATCTTCAAGTTTATTGATTCTTTCACCTGTCATCTGCAACTGATGTTGAGCCCATCTTAGGCATTTTTCATTTTGATTATTACATTTTCAGTTCTGAAATTCCCAACAGCCTCTTTTTTTTGTTTTGTTTTGTATTATATTGTACATTTCTCTACTAGGATTCTGTATTTGTTGGGTCATTATTGTGATACTTTAATTTATTGTACATGAATTACACTCAATGTTTTTGCCCACTCAGATCTAGGCTGTATTGACTGCATTCTCCCTGCTCCCCTGCAGCCCTCCTTTCCCTAAACAAGACACATTTTCTATGATTGTCTTGTAATTTTTGGCTGAAAACTGGACACTTTATATACTGTAATTGATAATATATTGTAGCAACTCTGGGTTCTGATTTAGTTTTCTGCTTTTCTCCTTTTCTGTTCCTTGTCTGGACTTAAAATACAAAATTTTTCCTCCCATAAGCAGCCATGGGTGTCTCTCTTAATTATTTTATTTTATTTTATTTTATTTTTTTAGCCTGGATTAATAAGGGTTGCCCTTGTATCTGCATAACTTAAGGGTCAATCAATGATTTGACAAGAGGCTGTACTCAAACACCAATAACCCATAAGATATCCACCTTTTGACAATTAATATGCATGTGGCTTGGGGAGCATGTTCAAAACTCAGCTGGTTCTCAAGTCATCCTCGGTTTTAACTTCTCACTAGGCTCTCTCAGGTTTTCCCTTTTGTATGACCACTGGGTACCAGTCAACCATGGGTGTGTAGAGAGCTTATCTACCCTGTAAATTATGCTTTCTTTTCCAGGATCTCCCCATATAATTTTTGTCTATTCACTACTTGCCCCAAATAGGAGCACAACCTCAAGCTAGGAGAGCTGTGGGTTTTTCTCATTTATTCTTTATGGTATTTGCCCAAGTCATGAGTTTTTTTCCATTCCCAAAACAGTTTCCTCTCTCTGGTCACAAAGCTCCAGATTTTCTGTCCAGCCCTGTTTTAGTCACCAGATGAGCAAGGGACAAGAACAGGAATGGGAATATCCCCAGGCAAGAAAGTCACAGACTCCAGCTGCTTTTTACCTAAAGCTCTAGCAATTTTTCAAGAATAAGTGCTTTTTGATTCATTGTCTGCCTTTGGTCATTTTCCAGACCTTTGGCATGGTTGTTTATGCCAATTTTGTCCAGTTTATACTTGCTTTATGAACAGATGATTCTCTGAAGTCTTCTTGCCACTTTAGCTAGAAATTTTCCTTAATCCTGAAGATATATTTTTAATTTATAAAATGTTTGCATTTTAAGATGAGATTTCTACTTTCCTTCTTCTCTTCTTATGTATGCATATTTATTTATGTATATAAACCTAGCCTTTTAAAGTTCATCTGTGGATTATTTACTTTGTGCATGGCCCACAGAGACTCCATTCCTTATATTATTGTCTAATTAAGGCTCTTGACTCCTAAAAGTGCATTGCAATTAGAGATACTATATTTAATGTGTATGAATTTATACATGCCTATAATTTTAGAGCAAATTAAATTTATACAGATAACTTGATTTTTGTTACCTGTGAAACTCATGCCATCATTTACTTTTTCCAAAAAGCAACTTTTCTTGTTTCATTTCTGACTTGGAAAAGCACTCTGGGGAAGTACACTTGGTGATGATAATTCAAGAAATATTTGATTACATAAAGAAAATGTTTTCTAAGCTATCATCTGGTATGTCACACCACCACTATCACCTTTTCTCACTTTTATTCAAAGTGATGGTTTATATTTAGGACATTTAAAACAAGCATAGAGGAAAAAGGTTCACATTTGCTTAAAGTAGTACAAAGCCAACACTCAAAAATCAGTTATGTTTTTATACACTAACAATTAACAGTGCAAAAAGGGAATTAAGAAAACAAGCCCATTTATAAAACATTGCAAAGAATAAAATACTTAGGCATAAATTTAGCCAAGGAGGTTAAAGAGTTGTACATTGAAAACTATGAAACATTGCTGAAAGAGATTAAAGAAGATGCAAATAAATTGAAAAACATCCCATGTTGATTGAATGGAAGACTTTTTAAAAAATAATATTTTTATTTTTTAATTACAGTTGACATACAATATTATATTAGTTTCAGGTGTACAACATAATGATTAGACATTTATATAACTTATGAAATGATCACCCCCCAATAAATCTAGTACCCATCTGATAACGTACATAGTTATTGCTATATTATTGACTGTATTATCTATGTTCTACTTTACATCCCCATGACTATTTTGTAACTACCTATTTGTACTTCTTAATCCCTTCCCCTTTTTCACCCAGTTCCCCAACACCCTCTTATCTGGCAACCATCAGTTTGTTTTCTGTATCTATGAGTGTGCTTCTGTTTTGTTTGTTCATTTATTTTGTTTTTTAGATTCTACCTATAAGTGAAATGGTATTTGTCTTTTTCTGTCTGACTTATTTCACTTAGCATTATATCCTCTAGGTCCATCCATGTTGTTGCAGATGGAAAGATTTTATTCTTTTTTAATGTCTGAGTAATATTCCATTGTAGATATGTACCACTTCTTCTTTATCCACTCTTCTATTGATGGACACTTAGACTGCTTCCATATCTTGGCTGTTATAAATAATGCTTCAATGAACATATGAATGCATGTGTCTTTTCAAATTAGTGTTTCTCTGGATAAATAACGGAGTGGAATTGGTGAGCCCTTTTTTGGTCTCTTTTTATAGCCTTTGATTTAAAGCTTATTTTGTCTGATGTAAGTATTGCTACACCAGCTTTTTTTGTTTGTTTCCATTTTCATAACATATCTTTTTCATCCCTTTACTTTCAGTCTGTGGATGACTTTCGATCTAAAGTGAGTGTCTGGTCGGCAACATATGTAAGGATTATTTTTATTATCCATTCAGCCACCCTATGTCTCTTAATTGGGGTGTTTAACCCATTTATATTTAAAGTAATTGTTGATTGATATGCAGCGATTGCCAGTTTATTATTCATATTTTATATCTTTTTTTCGTTTTCTTCTTCGTAAGTAGTCTTGTTAACATTTCTTGTAATACACATTTAGTGGTGATGAACTCCTTTAGCTTTTTCTTATCTGGCATGGCATGGAAGACTTAATATTGTTAAAAGGTACGTATTACCCAAAGTGATCCACAGATTCAGTGCAATTGCTATCCAAATCCTAATGGCCTTTTTTTTTTTTTCTTTAAGAAATAGAAACAAAAAATCAAATTCACATGGAATTTCAGTGGACCCTGAATAGAAAAAACAGTCTTGAGAAAGAAAAAAAAGCTGGAGGCCTCACACTTCCTGATTTCAAAACATACAAAGCTATATAAAGTTATAATAATCAAAACAATATGGCACTGGCATAAAGACAGACATATAGAACAATGGAACAGAATAGAGAGCCCAGAAATGACTCTCATGTATACTATCAAATGGTCTTTGACAAGGGTGCAAGGCTACACAATGAAGAAAGAAGAGTCTGTTTGACAGTGGTTTTGGCAAACCTGAATACTCATTTGCAAAAGAAAGAAGTTAGACTCTTACGTTACAACATGTATAAAAATAAACTCAAAATGAATTAAGTTCTAAGCATAAGACATGAAACTGTAAAACTCATAAAAGAAAATGTAGGGGAAGGCTTTATGACATTGGATTTGACTATGATTTCTTGAATGTGACACCAAAAGCACAGGCAACAAAAGTAAATAGACAAATGAGACTACAAACTTTAAATCTTCTGTACAGCAAAGAACACAATCAACAAAGTGAAAAGGCATTTTATGGAATGGGAGAAAATATTTGCAAACCATATAAGGGGTAAAGGGTTAATAACTAAAAAAATGTAAAGAACCCTTTCAATCAACAACAACAACAACAAACCCATAAAATAGAATGGGCAAAGGATTTAAATAGATATTTCTCAAAGAATATGCACAAATGGCCAGTAAGCATATGAATGATGGTCAACATCAGGCATCGGGGAAATGCAAGTCAAAACCACAATGAGATATCATTGCTATTGCTATTATCATAAGAACAGAACATAAGTGTTGATGAGTACGTGGGGGAAATGAAAAACTCTGTGCACTGTTGGTGGGGATGTAAAAATGATGCAACCACTGTGGAAAACAGTATGTTATTCAAAGTGACCAAGACATGGAAACAACCAAAGTGCCCTTCAATAGGTGATAGGATAAAGACGATGTGGTACATATATACAATGGAATATTATTCGGCCATAAGAAAAGATGAAATACTGCCATTTGTGACAACATGGGTGGCTCTTCAGATTATCATGCTAAGTAAAATAAGTCAGAAAAGTCAAGAACCATATGACTTCATGTGTGGGATATAAAACTGAAAGCAACAAATGAACAAGACAAACCAATAAAAACTCATAGACATAGACAACAGTTTAGTGGTTACCAGAAGGTAAGGGGGGAGGGGAGTGGTAGGAGAGGGAAAAAGGGGTCAAATATATGTGACAGAAGAACTGACTCTGGGTGGTGAACACACAATGCAGTATGTGTATTACAGATGATGTATTAGAGAATTGTACACTTGAAACCTATGTAATTTTGCTAACCAATGTCACCCCAATAAATTTAATAAAAAATGGACATAAAAATGATGCAGCTGCTGTGGAAAAGAGTATGAAGGTTCCTCAAACAATTAAAAATTAAATTACCATATATTCAGTAATCCCACTTCTGGGTATATAACAAAAATAATTGAAAACAGGATCTTGCAGAGATTAGCATACCCATGTTCACTGCAGCATTATTCACAATGGTCAAGAGGTGAAAGCAACCTAAATATCCATTGATGAATGAATGAATGAATAAAGAAAATGGGATATATATATATATATATATATATATATATATATATTCAACCTTAAAAAAGAAGAAAATCCTATGATATGTTATAACAAGGATGAACCTTGTTGACATTATGATAAGTGAAATAAGCCAGTTACAAAAAGACAAATACTTCATGATTCCATTTACATGAGGTACCGAATGTAGTCAGACTCTTAGAAATAGAAAGTAGAATGATGGTTGTCAGGCGCTGCAGGAAGAGGGAAAAGGGGAGTTCTTCAGTGAATATAGAGGTTTCATTCTTGCGAGATGAAAAAGTTCTAGAAATCTGTTGTACAACAATGTGCATATAGTTAACACTACTGCAGTGCACACATAAAAATGATTAGAATGGGAAATTTTATGTGTTTTTTAGCACAATAAAAAGAATCTGTGGTAGGCTTGTGGTTTCAGCTGTGACATGTAAAGTGCTTGGAGGTTGTCATTTCCATCCTTAGAACAAGAAAGAACTGGACAAACTGAAAATCAAAAAATTTTCTTGGATAGATCAGCAAACTGAGGTTGTAGGGCAAACAACAACCTTAAAACTGGAGACACAGATGCATCCAAAGGAATATAGTCATTCAGATCTGATGACCTGGAGCAGAAATCAAGGGAGCTGTGAACTGGTAGGCATACTTAATGGTAAAGTCGATGAATTGCTGGAGGCTGACTATAGACTATCTTGGAAGTGAAAACCTTCTGGAAGGCTGCCGTCTGGGGTTTGGAGCATACTTTTGTTGTGGGCTTTTTCTTCTGGAACTCCATGAGGTTCTCACAGTAATCATCTGAGAAAGATGGCAGGAGGAAGGGAAGAAAGAGTATTGTCAAACATGTCTGAGCCTCTTCATACTGAAAGCCTACTCTCCAGGTAGGACTTTGCCAGAACACAATTCTGAGAATTTATCTCAGATGGAGGAAAGAATTCCTCCCCATCCTACCACCACCAGCTTCCCTGTATCACCTATGAGGAAAAGAAGAAAACATAGTCAACAAGGAACAATGTTTCAAAGAAATGGATTGAGAATACTGCAGCCAGTGCAGGCACTAGGGGGTTGGGGGGACAAGCTGTAGCACTGGAGGAGGGGTACAAGCACTTGTGAAGGTCACAGGCCTGAGACACAAGCCAACTAAAAGATTGAGACTTAATCAGAAGATTATAGAACTCTCCTCTTTCACACCCTGTAATAACAGATGGATAATATAAGCCAAGAGGTGGAAACTAGAAAGAAGAATCAAAGGGAAATGCAAGATACAGCCAAGGAAAGAATACATAAACTTGAAGACAGATTAATAGAAATTTCCCAAATGGAAATATAAGAAGAGAAAATAATGAGGAATCACCCCCTACCCCTCACCGAAAAACAGAAACCTCAAGAATTATAAGACAATATTAAAAGCTATAACATAAGAATGATTGGAATACCAGAAAGAAAAGAAAGAGGAAACAAGGCAAAAAAAGTATCTGAAGTGATAATGACAGAGAAGTTTAAAAAATTAATGATACATGCCAAATTACAGCTAACTGAATCCCCTAAATACGAAATAATTTGAGGAAAAGAAATAACAATGTAGGATAAGATCACCCAAAGTATAAAAAAATGTTGATGAATTCATACTGATATAAATATTGAATAAGTACATAAATGGGTGAGAATAGACACATCTCCCATACAGAAGAATTCCACATAATTGATGTAGCCACTTCTCCATTAAATGGGGATGTTGAGTCTAACTCCCACCCCTTCAGTGTGGGCTGCACATAGTGTATTTCTTCCAATGAGTACAGTATGCAAAGGAGGAAAAAAGAGTAACTGTACCCTGGAGAAAGCTGACAAATGCTACCTCAGCCAGGAGATCAAAGCTATCATCAGTGGTAAGTCATATTAATAGTGTGTATTCTTCATATGATGTGATGAGAATGGCACTTTACCCCTATCATTTTTCTCCCCAAAACCCACAGCCCCAGTCTAAACTTGAGAAAAATATTGCACCAATCCAAATTGAGAGACTTTCTACCAGATATTTGACTTATTATCTCTCAAAACTGTCAAGTTCATCAGAAGCAAGGAAGGTTTGAGAAACTGTCACAAGCTAGAGTTGCCTAAGGAGACATCAGACTAAATGTAATGTGACATCCTGGGTGGGATTCTGGCACAGAAAAAGGATACTGGATAAAACCTAAATAAGTCTAAATCAAATATGGACTTTAGTTACCAGTAATAATAAATATCAGTATTGGTTCATTTGTTGTAACACAAGTACACAAATTAAAGATTTTAACAATAGAGGAAACTGGGTATGGGGTATATAAGAACTTCGTATTATCTTTGCAGCCTTCTTTAAAACTATCCTAAAATAAAAGTTTATTTAAAACATCCTATGAAATCTCTCTCATATCACATACATCCACAAAAATCAACTCTAGATGGGTCAATGGTTTAAATGTAAAAGGCAAATCTCTAAAATACTTCAAAGAAAAAAATTATCTAATGACTTTAGATAAATAATGTTTTCTTTAGATAAATAATGTTAATGTGTCAATAATGCTTTGACATAAGCATTGCATACTATGAATGTATGTATATGAAAAATTGTACTTTACAGAAGCTAACAACTTTTGTTTGTAAATGCTGCCTTTAAAAATGAAAAGAAAGGCCACACCATATGTAAAAACAATATAAATGACCAAGGATTAATATGCAGTATATTAAAGAACTCCTATGAATCAAAGTGAATTTAGATACTCAATAAAAAATGCCCAAAAGGTATACAGGCATGTCACAAACGTGAAAGAAAAATGGTTAATATGTATATAAAAAATGATGCTTCACATCATTAATAACCTTGGAAATAAAACTTAAAACACAGTGAGATACTATGCCATGCCCACAAGATTTGTAAATTAAAAATTGGATAGACACAGAATGTGGAATTATGGGACTTCTCAAGTGCTGGTATAATGTAAAGTGGTACAAGCTTTTAGAAAATCAATCTGGTAGTACCTAGGAAAGCTGACAATGCGCACTCCCTGTAATCCAGCTATTCCATGTGTAGGTAGAAACCTTAGCAAACTTCTTGCAGCATATTTATGCAGCATGCAGATATAGGAATGTTCATCGAAACATTGGTTGTAAAGCGAAGAATTGGAAACAGTTAAATGTGTCTTGATATTAGAATGGCTAAATTGTTGTGTGTTTACATGTAGTGAAATGAGCAAACCAGACACATCAATATAGATGAATCTCAAAAATAATTTTGAATGATAAAAGCCAGTCAGTCTCAGAAGACTTCCTACAACATGATTCCATTTATATAATGTTCAGAAACATACCAAAGCAAACATATATATTTGTTTGAGATACACACACACACACACACACACACACACCCACACACACACACACACACACACCCACACACCCACACGCATAATTTTTTTTTGACGACTTGTAGCTAAGTTTTATAGTTTTTCTGCCTCTCTCTGGATATTGAATGTCAGCTTTCATTTTTCATTATGTTGAGTATGCTCCTAGCAGTATGCCCCCATGCCCCTGTAATTTGTTGCCTTTTATTTTTGGTGGCCTGGGAAACCAGAAAACTAAGCTTACTAGAATCTTGCATAAGACAAGCAGTCTCCAGATTTGGGCCTAGGGCACTCTCCTATGAATAAATAGCATGACCTTTTGTACATAGGCAGTGTAACATTCATTTATTTAACAAACAACAATTTCCTACCACATGCCAGACTCTATTCTGGGTTCTAGAAATACAGCAATGGACAATAAGACAAAAGTCCTGGAACTTATGTAACTTACAGTCTAGTGGCATCTATTTGTGCTCTTAACTCTAAGTAGACAAGGCTGCTTCAGAGGACCAATTTAGGTGAGCAAGGCATTTCTGTAAACACACACACACACACACACACACACACACACACACGCACGCACACTCCACTGTGTGTATGCGGAAATATGAAGTCTGTAGCAATAGAGGCATCAGCTTTATGTGGACGACTGTAGGTAATGAATATTTAATTGCTGATAGACCTGATAGTGATGCTATGTGACGGTACAATGCTATTTGACCATTAGGCACAGTCTGTATCCTAGATTATGTTTGCTACCGCCTAACCAAGCAAATAATGTTTGGAAGTAAAGCAAAAATTTTAAACCATCTTTCCTTGATGGCATTAAGTTGCCCTCCAACTTTTCTAGGGGAATAACTGTTATTGGTATGCAAAGTAGGCGATGTTTCCAAAGCTGACTTGCAAAACTTTAGGGGGGACATCCAGAGCTTCAGGTCATAAACATAACATCTAAGGCTATATAGCATTGTGTTCATAAGGCAGTGTGAGACTGTTCTGTAAACTTACTTGTCATTAATCATTGTTGTTGGGTCAAGTAGGACACGTTAGCTTCTCAGCCTTCATTCTATTCCTCTTAAGCCAGCTCTTTGTTTCTGAAAAAAAATAGTTTTCATCTACCTCAACATTTAATAAATAGTAACAAAGAAATCAAACATGTCCATTCACCCAGGGTAGTGTATTATAATCTATACTTGTATTTATTAACTGTCTAATAGCATGATCAAGTCATTTTGTTTCTAAATTCTAAGTTCTCCTTCCTGGATTATTGTTCTTACTTTGTCGTCTGGTTCAGAGACATGAGCTGATTTCAAATGTTTATTTTAGTTGTCATTTAAAAACAACGCTTCTTTCACAATGTTCTTACACTAGTAGTAGTTAGGAAAGCATTTGAAAACAAGAGGACACTTGAATTTTCTCAGGGTTTGAAAGCGCTTGGCCTCTGGACCCATATTCTCATTACATCAGATAAAAATAATGACTAATCAATATGAGGGCCTAGGTGGCATCATAGGTTAATTCACTAGGAGCTGGCATCTCCATCTGGGAGTTTACATAAACATCTGTCTCAAAATGAGTTTAGTGCATTAGATATTTGGGGTGGGCTGGGTTCCTTCACCCTCCCCTGGTTTAAAACAACACATACTTGAAATAGTTTGATTCAAGTCACATGATGGTTGTTTGTCCTGAGGAAAATCCCAGCACCTGGTCAGCAGGTGGGTTACAGATTAGTGATGCTGGGACATGCTGACAGCTGTGCTTCAGGCTTGCTGCCATCTTCTCCACCTCCTTCCACAGAGTCATTGGGGAGGGGCTTGTCAGTCACTCCTGGCCATTGCTGCTGTCATTTACTGATCCCCTCAAACTGTAGTTTCAAAAGTAAGTGAAACAAAAAGAGCCAATGTAAACATAAAAGGCACATATAATGTGTAAGGCCTATGGATTAAAAAAAAGGTCCTAGAGTTTATAGTTCTGAATGATTAGTTTTATGCTGCTTTACAAAGTAAACTCAATGCGGAGGTCATAATGAATGAGTCCCTAGATGTTTACTAAACCCCCAAATTAAATTGCATTTTGAATTGTTTTGCAAATACATTGGCTTACCTAATTAAATTGGAATGATTCTATGCTGCTACAGAGGATAGAATATTGAAGCCTTTAGGACTCACTTGAAATGAGCTATTATGCTTGATTAATGAATTTGACCCATTCAAGATTTTTGGTGATGTGAAGTAATGTTATACTGTAAGGTATTATTGAAAAAAATGGTTTTCAAAATATATAAAATATAATCATTATTATTGAGAGTTATGCATAAAAAAGGTATGTATTTACCTAATGTATTTGGAATTTCAATTTTCGTAATTTTAAAATTACACTTTTATTCTTATACATTTGAAGAAATCAGGAAAAATAAGTTTAAAAAATACTTTTCTACATGGAAA
>NW_017731470.1:3701645-3702462 GCF_001890085.2 Hipposideros armiger
GAAGTGTCTTTTTCTTCATGCATAGAATTACATTAGAAGAGCTAGTTTCTAAGATTAGGCTGGAATTAAATAACAAATAAAGATGAGTGTCCATATATATATATATATATGAAATTCCAGTCTGATAGTCTGGAAAGCTATTCACATTTAAGGTGGCTCGGTGATGGTGGGATGTGAATAGTTAGGACCCTCAGTTTTAATAGGTTTGAAGTTGATTTAATATATAGTAGCTTTCGAGGACCTGAATAAAAGTAGTCTAGAGCTTGCCGCGGCTACATGACCTTATGGAAATCTAGGCTTAGCTTTATTGTGTATGAAATAACCAATGAGAGTAAATGACATCTAAGTTCCCATCCAAGTCTAATGTGATGAGTTTATCTTTAGAAAAGGTTACTTCTCAAGTGGCTATAAATGTTATTTTGATCTTTCTCAAGGCCTTAATTTTCCAAACGGCATGTACCTCCTGGAAATACTAATAAAGTAGATCCATAGGCAATGCTGAGTTCTAAAATGACCCTCTAGCCACGGTGTGGTACTTCTGGAGTCTTAGTATATGCTCTTTTCAATGGGATTTGGCTTTCACAAAAAACATTTTATAAATAATTAAAGTATAAAATCTAATTAATGAATGTAATAATAGTTATAAAAAGCTGAGCAAGCAAGGCAATGATATTGACAATAAACCAGTTATGATGTTGATAATAATAGTAATAAATATAATCATAGCAAATCTTTGTACTAACAGCATTTCTCATTTATAGTAGAGCTTTAAATCATGGCTCTCTGAAAAGTGATCAAATTAATTCAGAAGTTTTTA
>NW_017731470.1:3703994-3705257 GCF_001890085.2 Hipposideros armiger
TTTTTTTTTTTTTTTTTTTTTTTTCCCTAAAGTAAATACCTTAATGACTCTACTGGTTAGGAAAAGTAGGCCAAAGGCCCTATGTCAGTCTAGATGGGAGAGCAAGAAATAGAGAATCAATTGTTCTGACATGGCAGGAATTTAGGGTTTCTTTGCTGTTGTCTCTGGAAAAGATGAAAGGAGAGGGGAGTCTAAGCAGAGTTGGGAAGAAGGAATTCCAACAACCTGGCTGCAGACTGGATCCCAACTGTTCATAGCCAGTGAGAAATTTTTATGAACTGAGGAGAGACAAATAACTTTCTTGGAAAAGTAACATCTGAAATTCAATATGCAGATGTTTTTAGCTCTGTGCTGTAATTATTCATATTATGCCCAAACTTTTGGTCAAATCTGTTATGCAAAACAGCTTCGTGTTAGAGGTTCTTTAAGGGCAGCGAGAGAGTAGAGACAAGGTCCATACTAGTGAGAGTCAGACTAGAGAGCAAAGGGCAGCTTCAAGAACGGAGATGGGAACAGAGCCCAGGGAATTGAATTGGGAGCAGAAATTCTGAGCAAGTACAATGGAAAACATGTATGCATCCCTCATCTTATGCCTCAGAAGTCCTAAGACGTTAACGAGGACACCGGAATTTCACAGTACAAGGAATGGGGGCTTGAGTTGTTTTATTTGGATATTGAAGACTTACACCAGAGGGCTAAGAACTTTGGGGCCGCCTTGGTTGTACTTGGTTCAGAGCTGATTCTCAGGGCGGAATCAGCCAGATGGTGCTCTCTGGACTACAGACTGCCTTGGATCCGATGGATGGTGTGTAGAGCATATAAAATATATGATATATGCTGGACTGAGGTTTGCAAAACAAGTTGTTTACTAGTAGGGACGTGAGCTAGGTTGCACATGTGTGAGACTGATAAGAGTGAAGTGAAAAACATGTTTTTGTGTGAAACTGAGCATAACAAAATTGAGTGATAAACACGTTCACCAAAACGACTTCTAGTTATCACCTGAGAAGTAAACAAATCCAAGGAAAAGAGGATGAAGGTAAAAAACTCCAGAGCAATGCCGTGAGTAGTCCGACTGGGCGCTCTGGCTAAGACCCTCTGCGAGGTGTAGGTAGCGATACTCTGGGACTCTCCGAAGTTCTTCCTTGCAAGACCAGCTGCCTCAGACCCATCGAGGCCCAGTCGTCTCTCCCAGACCAGGGACCTTCTCCATCTCAATTGACTCTGGGACTTGGTTCATTATTAAATTCTATTCTATCCTGT
>NW_017731470.1:3714997-3719904 GCF_001890085.2 Hipposideros armiger
AGCATTGTACTTATTCAACTGTAAAATCATAAAGCAGAGAGTTCATCTGAAAATGTGGTCTCATGATAAATAATTAGATCATAAAAGAGAGAAAATATAATAAGACAGCAGGCATTTCAAATCATATTTTCTGCATTATAGAGTTTTGCAATAGAGTTTTAGAAAAACATAAGCTATTTGGAGAAATATCAGGAATTATTTTAAATAATAGTTTTTAACAAATGCAATGGGTTTTATTGTCCAAACCAATTCTTGTATTCTAACATCCAGGGAAGAGATGAGCTGCAAATATAATAGTCAAAACACTTTAATTTTTTAATGACTTCCTGTTTTTGTTTGTCTTTGACTTAAAAGGTTTTGTTCTCTGGCCTATCTAGATGGGTAATTTCCATTAGGTAATCAAGTTGAAAATTTGGGCTGCTATTATATTTTGATCATGACACATAGTTGCTGGGAAATTGGATTTCTTGTGATTTGATTGATGTTAAAATCATAATTAAAATTTTCAATTCTTGAACTATCTTGCTTTCTTTGGTTTTGATCTGTTATTTTCTTAAATGGACAGTTATTTTAGAAATATTCAATTCAGGTAACAACTGAAATTGGTAAAAATATATGAGCTGAAGTTTCTAGTGTTCAACAAGTTGAGGGATTCATCTGTGAAATGTAATGTTCTTGTTGCTCTTTGTAAGATAAAACTGTAGCAATTTCTTTCTGCTTTTCCTTAAACAAGTATAACATTTCCACACTTACTTGAGTCATTCTCATACCACTCTCACAAATTTTTGTCTGCCACCTATACTATTATTTACTACATATCTTTTTAATGAACTTATTTTTATACTTAACCTTATCTTAAGCAACAATTTCCATGAAATGACAGGTTTGGTCTACTAATTTTATATTTTCCATTACTTGGTAAAGTCAGTACTAAAGTGTTAACATTTAAATTGCTTTATTCTTGTACCATCTAAAATCAACTATAGTACTAATATTTGGGCACAAACTGTCCTGCTATTATAAATGGGCATTTAAAAAGTACACGTACTTTTAATTTTTCTCTCTTTTTTTCTTCTTTCCTTTTAAAAGTGTGGAAATTGATGAACACATAATGCAATATGTAGATTGCATTATAGAATTGTATACTTGAAACCTATGTAGTTTTGTTGACCATTGTCACCCCAATATATTTTAATTTAAAAAAAAGTGTGGAAATGGTGAACTGACTTGTCAAGTTACCACTCCAGTATTACTTCGAAACCACTTTTCCTCCATATTGCACGATGAATAATATGTATCCTTCTGTCTAGAGTGAATGCCTGAGTCCACTCTGGCTGTTGGTTATTCTTAGCAGGATGCAATAATTCCATCACTCTCTCTCCTGCTGAAGAAAGTGGAACAGAATGCCAGCGAGGTAACTTTGATTTTCTGCATTTTTAAGAGTAAATCATTTACAAACTCAGTTCTTTAATTATGGGTAGTAAAAAACAATTTCCTTGCAACACACCCCTCTACTGATTGCAACACCATGCTTGAGAGCCTCTGCTCTTACAAATTAAAAGGCACTGCCAGCATTTCTGTTTCTGTTTTAAATTTGCATTAAAGCAACAGTGCTTGGGACTTTTTTTCAAAAAACTACAAATGATTGTTTTAATTCTGTTCTCTTTAATAACCTTTTTTTCATTTTGGAAAAAATTCTTTTGAACTCAGAATTAAAAAAAAAAAAGAGTACTACACTGAGAACTCTATGTGACCTGATGGATTATTATGGGGATTATTCTTGGTAATTATAGGGTGACCAATTAATCCCAGTTTGCCTGGGATTTTTTTTTTTTTCCCTGAGGTCCCACTTCCTGGGAAATTCCTCAGTTCTGGGCAAATGAGACAGTTGATCACCCTGAAGCCAGCTGACATAAATTGAGAATGTGGTTCTATAGGATTTTATTTGGGCATATAATTTAGTAATTCCTATATTATATATGCTGAAATCTTGGACTTCAACCTAATAATCACAGCTAAAAATGGGCAGAGAGACGTCTGTGTTGCTCAACTTGTCCATTCTCTAAATTGCTTCTATAAAGAGCTATCAAAAACACACATCTTAATCATGTCGCTGCATTATATAACAAGGCTTCCCATTTATTTTAGGATGAATCCAAACTCTTGAAAGTGACTCATCTGGCCTTGTTTGATTTAGCCCAATGGTTCTCCAATTTTACTCCAGTAAGAACCACCTCAAAAAAATTTGTTAAAAATGCACATACCTGAACCAACCCCCTGGTTCAAAGAGAATGAATCTGGAGAATAGCTAAAAACTTTTTTTTTTTAAACATTAGTGGATGATCCTCTTTCAGGTGGCCCTTGGACCATATTTTGAGGAAAAGCAGCCTAGTTCTTATTTTCTTTTCCAGATTTACCTCTTGTACTTTCCACGTACATTTTATTCTCTGGGCTTGCTATAACTCATTTCAATTTTTCAGTGTTCCAGGCCTTCACATGCATGCAGGTCTTCTATCTGAAAACCTGTCTTATCTTTGCTGCCTAATCAGATTTCTACCTAGGCATCCCCTTGCCTGGAAGGCTCTGCTGCAGCCTCTGTTAGGGCTGATGCCTCACTGCCCTCTGTTAGGACCCACCTTCCCCAGCCAAGTGCATATCGCGCGGTGTTATAATTGCCTCCTCCTGTGTGTATCTCCCTTTCAACTAAGTTCAGTGCCCACAGACACCCCTCATTTATCTTATTTATGATTGTTTTCTCAGTTTATAGTTCATTGTTGAGCATATGTTAGGAGTCCAAGATTATTGAGGAATTAAATTAGTTTATTAATGGATAGATTGATGTAACAGGAAGTCTTAGCTGGTCCATAACTGAGATAGATACATCTAATATTGAGTTATTCCCATCCCCAGGCCTTCTATCTACTGATATGTTTGGGGCTTTTGTTTTTTGACTAAAGTAGCACTGCGATTTGGCTGTGGGAGGAGTGCAGAGCCTATGGGAGGGAGGCATGGGANCCCCATTCATGTCATGAGTACTATGCAGGGACACAGGGCCCTGCTGAGGGGTTAATGTCCCCTTAAATTTCAGGAAGAGACTGAATTGTGGTGACTGCCCTTCTAGGCACTCGCGACAGATGGGCGGTGGCTCAGGAAGGCATTAGGTAGAGACATGGAACTTGGGCTTCATGAACTTGTGCATACGTACTTTGGCTGGTAAAACTGACTTCTTTCCCAGCCCCATCACCATAAACTTGCACACAATCTCTGCAGAGTGCTTATTCCTTTTCTCCACTTGAGTTATTAAAGGAGGTTGTAGTTTTTAGAGCAAAGTAAGTAAATAATTTGCAACAACACTCAAACATCGAGCGCCCTCTCTGCCAGATGAACTGACACACCAATTTAAAGTTATTGCAATAACTTTTTATTATAGTGAATTTTGCCTTTATTTTGCAGATGAAGGAAATTAACTTCAAAGAGGTCATGGCTGACCCAAAGCCGCACTGCTTATGTGTTATGGAACCACGACTTGAACACAAGACTTTTGTCTCCAAATTTAGTACTCTTTTTATTATGCCAGTTTTCCTGACTTGATTTTAATCCAAAAGTATTGGAGAGAAGGTTTTTTTCACTGCTTTTCCCCAAGTTCCAAACTCCATTACAGACAGCTCTGGGAACGGGCATGCTAACAGTTCTGTCAGCCTATCTTGTTGACGTGGTTGTATTTCATAGTAATTTCTTTGCAACTATAGAGTAGCAAACGATGAAATACAAAACTAAGAATAAGTTGGAGTTCTTTCATTGGGAGTCTATTTTCATGTCTAGTTAATTGTTTTGCCTACTAGGTAAATAATACATCATTTTAGAAAATTGCAAGAACGTTCTCATCATCAGTAGTACTTAGGATTTACAAGAAGTTGGGGGGATGGCTTTTCAACCTGGTAACTGTTTTTATGTGTATTCACTTCCTGTTGCCCCAGGAACTCAGTTGAAATGCTATTTGTTGCCTGGGGAAATTATTTCAGATCTCTATACCAATAAGACACCACATACATGCAGACTTTCACTTATTTAACATATTAATCCCGGAGAAACAAGAGCGAAGCTCTCTGAGATTTCATGAAAACTTCTCTATTTCTAGCTTTATGTGCTGGTGAATGACCTGAAGGATCACCCCCTCCAGCCCTTGACCCTGATTTGTGTGGTATTTAAACAATTCAAAAAAGAGCATTGCTACTATTCCTAAAATTCCAAAATTTGCCTTGGTAACCTAAACCTTTGTAAGACCACACTTTCTACCCCAAAACACATCTTTGTATCCAACTTAAATCAATCTTTTCCATTCTCATCTGGCACCTCTGTGCAAAGATGACTCATAGATTCAATACATGTACTATATCAGTTCTCAGCTACACCAAATAATCTCATTTTAAAAAAAATTGTCTTCTGGATCCAATTTTCTATTTTTATAGCCACATTAATGGATACTTTCAGATTTTTGTCTCCTATCCATTATTCCCCAAACTGGATTCCAAGATTATGTGTGGCCGTGAGTTGGTCTAAATACTGTCGGGCCAAATGTACATTGCCTTCTGTGTTCTAATAATAATAGGAACCAGAAAGACAGTCCTTTTCATTTTAAAGACTTCATTTGGAAATGACCACATCTGGTGTTTTAGGTACTGTCTTTTACCTGGTGATGTAAAAAAAGAAGAAGCTGCTAAAAAGGTTCATAAAGAATTTTTTATTTAATTTAAGAATACTTATTAGGTGCCTATTATATGCTAGGTACTGTTCTAGGGATTTGGGGGTATATTAGTGAACAAAATAAGAATCTCTACCCTTTTGGAGTCTACATAACAGGTGTCTGTGTGTCATATGTGTTGTGTGATATGTTGACATGTATTTAT
>NW_017731470.1:3722232-3724222 GCF_001890085.2 Hipposideros armiger
TATTCTAGGCTCTATTTAGCCCCACTACTTTAGGTGAAAGTGAGTCCTTATTTTGAAGTATTTAGCTAATGGAGGACAAAGCACATTTTTTTGTCTGTTTTCTCTGGGTAATTTACAAGTATCATTGCAGCTTTACATCTTCATTTTCTTAGGAAAATGCAGTCAACATGACATCGTGATGGAAATTTCAGTTTGCAGCTAGGTAGCTCTTATGCTGCATGACCTAGAGTTTTTCTGAACTATAAGAAAGAAATTTATACAATTAATTAAAAAAAATGTTGCTTTCAAACAAAATATTGGCTGCGTAATCCTGTATTACAATCCTAGATGCAATTGAACACTTTGAACTCACCCAAGATTATTCAGATTACCCAGAGCCAGTGATGGGCTTGGCTCTTTTCCCTTTCATGGGAGCCTGAAATCTCTTGGCACCAAATCTAGGTTTAAACTGCATCAAAAGCTGGAGCCTTTGAAATGCCCTGACACGACAGAATTATTTTTAGATCTATTGTTGTGTCAATATAGCATGTACGAGAACATTCTTTTCTTTATTTAAACTTTTCACATACTAGGAAAGACTCCATGAAGCAACAGTCCTCATTTCAAAGGGCACTCATGTGAAAAGAGTATTTCTTTGCTCTATATTCTAATAAAGGGGCAAAAGGCCATGAGAACTTGGTATAATATATGTTCTGCTATTCTTAGAATATGGTACAGGCTAGACCCATCTTGGACCCTGTCTATGGTGAAAACACTAGGAGATTCTTGTTATTATAATTGTAATAATCTGAGGAGTGTGGTAATATTTGACTAGAGGTGTTTTTTTTGTTTGTTTGTTTTTTAAAAGAGAAAGTAGATATTTGTGGGAATAATTCACTTCATAGCACAAAATGCTAAATATGTACTTGGTACTGATGATACTTTAATAAAAGTCTAGTAATATCTGAAATTTTATTTTTAAATACTGTTTTTATTTAAATAACAAACCTCCATATGTCATCTTTAAATTTAGTATAAAAATATGGTGTGATGTAGGTTGCTTTCTCTTACACAGTTATCTTCAGAATCAGCTATTTTTATCCCCATTTACTAAAGAATAATGACTCACCAATGATTGTTCAGACTTTCTACTCATCATCTTCAGCTTGTTGATGTCATGAATTATATTTATAAATTCTCTAATATTTCAGTACTTTTAGTCCCCCTGGTTTTTACATTTTGCTAAAGTGGTTCTGCTTGTTTCAAGAAATGGGTACAGTCTTGGTTTCTGCAATCTTCAATTTGGTTTCTGGGGACCTATCTCCCCTCCCACCTTCCCCGCCCCCCGCCAAGTGAAACAATCCCAAACAAACAAAAAACACCACTAATGCTGCTACCCTGCTAAAGAACTCAATTCTGGTGACATGAGACCAAGAATTTACAACAAAGGAAAGCCCCCTTTTCACTCTCCTTTAATAACACCATATTAATTTAATTTCAAAGTTGAGAGAGACTCCAGGTCTTCTAGTCTAATCATTATACTGGTGGTGCACACTGACTGCCTGAAATAAAAACTTCCTATTAGTACTTCCAAGCAAATGGGTCTTTGGACATAGTGACTGCAGGTAAGTCCATGGCAGCTTGCACAAGGGTGGTGAGTGATGGGCTAGCCATTATGATAAGAGCTAATTTACTGAGTAAACTATGTGGTAGACACTCTTTTGAGTACTTTGTATGTGTTAACTCTTTAATCCTCAGAACAACTTTATGAGTCAGGTAGTATTATAATACTTAGTCTATAGATGAAGAAAAAGAGAGATTAAGTAAATAGCCCAAAGGTCAACAACTAATAAGTGGAAGAGATGGGTTTCAAACCAAAGCATCTGCTTTCAACACTTGGCGTCTTTACTATTATGCCATACTATTCTTTTCTAGAAAAAAGAAAGACTATTGTCATTACTGGAAAGAGGAATATTTCTTGGTGGCCTTGTTTATGATGGAGATACGTGTA
>NW_017731470.1:3729457-3730851 GCF_001890085.2 Hipposideros armiger
AGTTGAAGCTGACTGTGTAAAATCTGTTTCATTCTATGAGCTATTCTTATTTTAAAATTTCCAGTGTTAGTTTATATAATAGGAATCACATGGATCACACTCTGGTAGTTATACAGGAAGATAAATGAGATGACTACATGCTACAACTAATGACTTCTGGGCCTTGATTTCCTGCTTGCATTTCCGAACTGAAGACACTTACTGGGATCGCAGGCTGTCACTAAAGTTAAACAAAATAAATCATGGGTTGTAAAATTAAAAACAATAACCCGATTTTATGGCTGTTTTGTTCAGACTGTAAGAGCATTGAGGATAATGGTCACGGCTGAAGCAAGCTTAGATATTGCTAAGGCCAATTTTATGCCTTGTCATGCTTTTCATTTTCCTTTGCTTCCAGCTAATGGTAAAGCAATTGGAAGATTGCTTTGAATCAAACATACCACAGCAGAAACTTTAAAGACGAGAATATATTAGCTTAATAGCTCAATAAAACAAAATTCATATGTTCCTTTTGGCAAAAGTTTCACTTAATTTCAGCTCAAATTTTCCAGGAAATTCTTCAAAAGGTAATGAATTTGCAGATTATTTGCCATTTCTACTTGCATATTTAAGTGAAGATAAATCTTTATGGTTTTCATATTGAGAAGTTATGGGTGACTATTCCCTTTTATTGAAAATTAAAAATCTCCATCATCCACAAGCAAAAATGGTATAGGTGTATCTATGCATGACTGTGTGTGGAGGGTGGGGGGGGGAGTGGTGGAGATGGGGCCAGGAAGGGAAGGGGAACAGAGTAGACCGCAAGAGTGTTCTAGCTCAAATTACTACTACACTGGAAGGAACTGAGGTAGGGAGGAACAATCACATGTCTCTAAATCAAATCAAATCTCTTCAATTTGGGAGAAGTTTCTATTTCAATCATTTTGGGACTCTGGGTCCTCAAAAAGCTAAAATGGTGCCTGTAAATGGGAATGAACCTCATGGCTGCTACTGAGATCCTCACTGTCCATGGCATTTTGGTCCTTGAATAGGGATGGCTCTGCTATCTATTGTCAGGTAGCCTATGGGGCCCCACGTCCTGGGACCCAGCCTTCTAGATCCACTAGGCAGCCATTCTTCAGAGTTTCGCTATCTTTCTAAGCACTGCCAGAAGGTGAGGCACGTATCTCCACCAGCAATGGGACCCTCCACTCTATTCCCTACCCAGGACTATCTCCAGCTTCCCACTGCTGCTTCTACGTCTTTCCTGTCCAAACACTCACCTCTCTCCTTACCCCACCGTGACTGACCCTTACTTTAATCTGCTTAAGGAATCCAGGCTTTCCGAGAACAAAACTCAGACCGTTTCTGTAGCATAAATCTCCGCTGAGGCTAGTAGCATCAACTTGACTGCC
>NW_017731470.1:3733751-3736800 GCF_001890085.2 Hipposideros armiger
TTTCTCACTTGAAATACAATAATACATTTATATTTGAAAAATGTACTGCACATATAGTGTTGCATGCCCATTTTGGAAACTATTTTGAAGGACACTCCCCTACTTGCTCTTACAAAAGTCAAATTGTTTCTATGGATTTTCATGATTTCTCAAAACCGGAGAAACATATTTGAGTCACAGAAGTTTAAGTCATAGCTGCCAAAGTATAATTGGTCTTTGAATGATAGATGGCTTTTTGCTATAATATGTTTAATAATGCCTTGTTTCCTTAGTGAAGGTTCTAGGTCACAGAAGATGCATTTCAACTTCAATTTTACTCAGAGGTGATATAAAAGAATGTGAGCAAGGTTTTGGGTTCAGTCATTTATTGTAGGAGTTTTTCTTTTTCTTTTTTTTTTCTAAGTTAACAAGGTTACTCACAAACAATTCACATCAGAAATAAAACAAGTGATTATTGGAAAGTGAATTCATGGGACTGTTCACAGTGTTTAGTTATTTACATCATACTCCATTGCAATTCAGGTATATGAAACCCCATTCTAAAGTTTCAACACCTCAGATATGCAGTATCAGTTCCAATGTGCTTGATAGGAAAATGGTGCCTTCAAAAATGTTGAATGTGCTGGAAGAAAAAAGCTGAAAACAATCAAAGCAATAGGATAAGCAATTAGCCATTACTTTAAGCATGTCCCTTTTCTCTCACAGCTGTTCACCTGCTTAACAATAATCATCAAAATATCTAAAAGTATATATATATAGGAGCTGAAGTTTTCATAACATATTAGAATTAGCAGATGGCCATTTCTTGTGGTTAATAACTCTACTGTGTTGACTTAAAACATAAAAGGGCTATTATTCCTAACAGATATTTTCTTCTTCACATGAAACAAGGAAGTGTACAGAAAAGAAAAAAAAATACTGACTGTTCTTGGTAAGTAGATTTTAATTTGTATCTACACTGTGTTCTTCTCACTTCATTAGGCTTAAAATTTGTGACTGAACAGCACTGTCTGGGCAGCCTGCTGCATAGTTGGAGATGTCAGAAGCAATTACTTTCACAGATTTAAAATTTTATTATCACACATATCCTGTCTTTCGCTATCTAGTGGACAACCCAATCAAGGACGATATGTAGTTCATCATCTCTTCCTTGTTGTTGGGCAATTTTAATAACAGTTCCAGTAGCATTNGAATGGGAGCTGAGTGCTATTGCAATTTGGACTTCGCATGTGAAAACTGGACATTTGAATGAGACTGAGAATAGATGAAATCCAGCATTTAGACAAGGCCCATCAAGAAACTTCAGCCTCAGATTGGTAAAACAAGACTTTCTCATAGGACTGGATTGAGAGATCTATGAAATAGGCTAGCTGAACTTGAACGTTTTATTGCTTTATGGACTTTTTATATCAATTGTTCAACATACAAGCTGTCACCATTCTTGACAACTGGTGGTGCTGTGGAGTTCTTTTCTAGTCCTTGAGAAATTTCCACTGAGCCAGTGTACAGCGCGTCTTACATCAAATCTGGTTTTGAACAACTAGATTGACCTTGCTGGTCGTGATACCAGTGAGGTGCTGCTAAACTAGATTGCGCGGAACCCATCTTAGAAGCTTGGGAAATGGTGAGGTGTGAACACACAGCTGATTTCCACCTGGGAGAGTTTCTAATTGTGTAGATGGTGAAAGAGATTCAGCGTGAACACTACGTATTTACTTCAAACAATATTGGCGTCCCCTGGTGAATTATCTTATTATTCTACTTGGCAATATGCAGATATACTCCTTGAGCAGTTCCTTGAGTTAAGTACCTCACCCTGTCAGGGTACGGAGGGAAATTTAGTATTTCTTAAATCTAGGAAGAATAATAATTACTATATAAATAAGTAACCATAATGGACATTTCCTAATAAAATAACACATAGTAGACCAAAATTTTTAGTTTTCCACGAATAGATATTATGTCAGCTTATATAAACTTTCATAGTAATGTTATATAGTTATAAGTTGTTGTATATTTTGCTATTCAAAATAGGAGTGGGGGAAAATTAACATAATTAGAGAGGTAGAGAGGCCAAGTGGTAACAGAGTAATATACATATTTATTTTAAAGATCACATTTAAAAATTTTTCTTTGAGAGAGAGAGAGAGAGAGAGAGAGAGAGAGAGAGAGAGAGAGAGAGAAGTATTAACATAAATTTACTGCAGTTTCACAATCTAACACCAATTAAATGTTTGAAAGATACCAGAAATCTTCTACATGTATGATGCTAGGGAAAGCTTATGCTTGACCTTCAATTGGAAAGGAGGAAAGGATGCCAAGTATGATGAATGGAAATACCAGAAGATATAGAAAATTATATGGCTTCAAACTCTGGTTAGAAGTGAAGGGAGGACAGTGGCTGGTCTGCTCTCTAGCTGAAAGGGAAGCAGAAAATGGCGTTCTCAAGACCACAAAGTAAATGAGTTATAGGACCAAGGTCATAAAGATGCCTGGGTGTTAGTGGTTATGTGTAAGTCAGCCAGTGAAATGATCAGAAGCTTCTGAGACAAAGCCAATAGGCTGCTTTCTAAGACTCTAAACCTAGCACACTCAACCATTATGTAATCAGTTCAATGGAAAAAAAAGTGTGACTACTTCCAAGCTCAAGCCAAAAATTGAGGCATGTGGGCAAGATTTGGAGGCAAAAGTGATATACCTTATTAGAACCTGAACATAGAGAAAGAACTCTTAAAGTGTGAACACATTTAATGAATCGCATTAGAAATATGTAAATTTACCTTACATTGTAATTCTTAAAATGGTGGTGGCAATGGACTTTTCTCCTTACCACAACCATAACAGAATAATCTTGGGTTTTTAAATGATATCTATACACTTCTCCTTCATTTACTTAAAACAAATTCAGAATAATATGCCAGAAAAGTTTGGGTCACAGTCTTATATGATGACAAGAACACCACTATTGTCATATGAAAAGGGAATGTGTTTTCTATTAAAGAACTGGTTAAGTTGACATTTACCAAAGGATTAAGGATTCATTCATCAT
>NW_017731470.1:3739230-3741254 GCF_001890085.2 Hipposideros armiger
CCAAAAGTCATGTTTCCCCCTTGCGGGCTTTGACCTTATCTGTGCATCAGTGAACACTTTATCATGGTAACACTTCAGGAATGTGCAGAACTGTTGAGGAGCTTGAATGCCATGGCAGTTTCAAGTTTGCTGGGCTCTTGTAACCAGCTCACTGTGTGAGTCATTTGAAGACTGTTACACCACGAATACTGCAAGAGAACTGATGTTCGTGACCAAGTCACTTCCAAGGGCAGTTTCATGTGTTGGCTAGGTCATGGTCAGCTGATACTTTCCTCTTTGGTTATATTCTCTTAGTCCTACTGATCTATGCCAAAGAAAATGCCTGTATTCTTATTTTGGTTTCAGAGAAGCTATTGCAAGTTGTATGCAAAGAAGTACTTGAATTTGACTTTTAAAAATGAGGTGCTATATTGTAATGGCTAAGAGTTTGGGCTTTGGCATCACAGTCCTGGGTTTGAATCCAGTTCTGTCAGTTGCTTGCTGTGTGGACCTGGAGTCATTATCTTCATCTCTCTAAGCCTTAGTTTCCTACTGTGTAAACTGGATAGAAAAATACTTACTTTTCCAGATTGTCACATGTATGTTGAAAGAGATAATGTATGCTAAGCCCTTCATACACTGAGAAGTAAAAAGAAACCTCAATAACTGTTCTATAGTGGTACTCACCCTGTTTGTCCCATCTGTCCAATGGGACTGCAAATTCATTGAAAGCAGAAATCATAGCTCATATTGTTTTACAGTTCTCAGGCCAAGAACAATGCCAAGGATATAGCAGGTAGTCAATAAATACTTGTTAACTCCTGCTCTTTCTTTTGGGATTATCCTGCTCTCTGCCCAGTTACAATGACTACTTCTTACCTGAAGATTTCTCTTTTCTTTATGTTTGGTGGAAAGTGATAGAATGTAAAACAATGCTATAAGGTTGTTTTATTTTTGTTTTGTTTTTTTTTTTAAATCTCTGCATCTGGTAGGTTTTCTTAAAAACTGGATTCTATGAATCATAAGAACTTTTGACAGTAGTCAATTAAAAAAAGAACAGCACTCAAATTCATGTAGGCATAGAGTTCTCTAACTCTTATTCTTTGTGTCTTCTTAGTTATGATGATCTCTTCATGTCTTAGTAATCTGCCTGAGGGACAACGTACGCTTCTAGGCTATCTCTGCCTTTGCAACTTCATAGTTACCAATAAAATCCAGACTGCAATTGAGCTGTGTGTCCACAGTGAATATTTTGGCAGCAGTATTCGTGGTGGGGAGTAGAAACAAGGAACAGGGTTGAAGAAAGAGCAACCTCCAAGGCAAATGATCTACAGCAGCTCTGTGGGTGCCATAAGGCGGGTGTTTTTTTTTTGGTTTTTTTTTTTTGTCATGACTCTAACTAGATAGCAGAGATTGTATGAGATTTCAGGTCCATTTTAGGCTGTTCAAAGGGACAAAAGAAGCCTCCTTCATTAAATACATGGTTGTGACTGGTTAGTTTTCCAATTCCCCGATGTTTCTTACCATATTAGGAGAAATGGCAGAGACCTAAAGGGTTGGGTGTGGACAATACGTGACATACTTTTCCTGTAGAATTAAACTAAATGTATACATATACCACAGCCTGTGCCTCTGAAGAAAATCGAGGGGTTAACATTGAAAAGGAAAGGAAAGGGAATGGATACTAGGGTTTTTGTGTTTTTTCCTTTTTAAATAAACTTTTTGTTTTAAAATAGGCTTAGATTTATAGAAAAAAATCACAGAAATAGTGTGGAAAGTTCTCTTGAATCCTGCACCCAGCATCATCCATTATTAGCATCTGACATTAGTATGCATGTTTGTCATAATTAATGAACTGATGTTAATATGTTATTATTAACTAGAGTCTATACCTTTTTTAAGTTTCCTTATATTTTACCTAATTTTCTTTTTCTGTTCCAGGATCTCATCCAGGTTATAAAATTGACATGAACATTTTTTTAAAGAGCCAATTCAGTGCCAGATGCATCCGTGTCATTGTTGCACTTAGCTTTGATACATAATTT
>NW_017731470.1:3743389-3746582 GCF_001890085.2 Hipposideros armiger
GTAACCACTCTCTTCTTTGTCTTGCTGTGCACACGTCTTCTGTGCACCCTGTAATTTATGGTGTGAACTGTTTACAGGTCTAAGGAGTCTCTGCAGATTTAGCTCTTCATATTTAATATGTGCGTGAGGTGCTTTTTTTCCTCACTCTGATATTTGAGAATCGCCAGTGCTCTCGGAGATCAATCAATGTCTGCTCTGCTCTTATTGTAGTTGATTACAAATTTGGTTTAGGGCAGTCGTGCTCCAACTTACTAAATGGAAGGATTGCCCAGGCGTTGGATAACGCTCAAGCTCCTGAATCTCAAAAGTAAATCAAATCCCACATTCAAAAGCAATGAGGAGGCATCCAGAATTCTGCCATTTCTACAATCACTCCAGGTTAGCTTTGAAGCAGGTGTATGGGAAGCAAACTTGAGGAAACTGACTCTTCCAGTTGTCTATTGTTGCATAACCAACTACCCTTAGTGACACCACTTAGAAGCATGGAAAACAACTGTTTTCCTGAAGGTCAAGAATTTGTACAGGATACAGCAGGAGTGGCTTGGCTCTGCCCCAGGTCTCAGCAAGAAAGACGGCGAGGGCTGACTTGAATGGCTGAGGGCTAGGCTAGATCTCTTGCATTGTGGGTTTTTTACTCACATGCTTGGCTCCTGAGCCACAATGACTTAAAGCTTGTGTTCAGCTGAGACTGTCAACAAGAGCACCTACCTGTGGCTTGGACTTCTTACGGCATGACAACTGGGTTCTGAGAGGAAATTTCCAAGAGAGCAAGCATTCCCAACGAGCTAGGCAGAAGCTGCCTGGCCACTAATGACCCAGAGTCACTTTCCTCCTATCCGTATGGCTGAGGCAGGCACAGGTCCATTCAGATTCAAAGTGTGGGGGCGTAGGCCCCAATTCTCAATGGGGGAAGTATCAGAAAAATTGGAGACCCCATGTTTTAAAACTGTCACATTGATTTGAACTTTGATTTTTATATATATTCTCTACTGGATCTGTAAGCGACTGGAGGATAAAGACGGTGTCTTATTTAGTTCTGAGCTCTGAGGAGCTCAGGCAAGCCTAGGTACTTAATATAAACCCAGTAAATACCTGTTGCTTTTAACTTATCTAAAGGTCAACAACTGCAACCATTCAATTATTGGGCATCATGGAGTATTGATCTAAAGACACTTTTTCAGCAAGAAGTTCTTTGTACAAGACAAGAGACTTGCCTCATAAAAGTTGACAGATTGATTTTTCATTGCTACTGGAATGCTAGTTTTACCACTTTCAGGACTGTGATCTTGGGCAAATTACTTAAACTCTCTATACTTCTGTTTACTGTTACTCATCTCTGATGTGGAGAAAACAACCAGAGATTTGGTGCAAGGATCAAATGAAATAAAATTCTTTGATAATGAGATGTAATGGAATTGAACAGAAAAGCCTTTGCCTTATAAAGATATTACCATTCTGAAAATAGTCGTTGACTATTAGGGTTACTCAGCCAACTGTTATTGTGGATAAACAGTTAAATTATTTCAAAACAACCTCATAAACTTTATTTGTGTATACAGATATGCACATATATGTTGATGCACATATTGTAGAAAAGTACTGTTGAATTTCCAACCATTTGGGAATGTTTTCATTCTCTTTTTGTTACTGTTTTCTAGCTTAATTTTACTCCAGTCAGTAAACATAGTTGGTATAATTTATATCTTCTAAAATGATTGGAGAATTTAAAAAATTTTAATTTTCCAGCACATAGTTTACTTTGGCAAATGTTTCATGTGGATTTGAAAAAAAAGTGTACTTTTTTTTGTTGTTGTTGGGAATCATATTCTATATAGGTCTATCAGGCCAAGTTTGTATTTCAAATCTTCTATATATCTACAAAAAATAGTTTTTGGCCTTCTTGTTCTGTGTTGTACTGAAAGAGATATACTCAGTTGGTCAAATATCTTTGTGAATTTTTCTATTTTTCTTTTAGTGCTATTAATATTTGCATTATATATTTTGAATTTACATACATACATTTTTAGAATTGTTATTCTTTTTGGTGGATTTAATCTTTTATTTTNTATCAGGCCAAGTTTGTATTTCAAATCTTCTATATATCTACAAAAAATAGTTTTTGGCCTTCTTGTTCTGTGTTGTACTGAAAGAGATATACTCAGTTGGTCAAATATCTTTGCGAATTTTTCTATTTTTCTTTTAGTGCTATTAATATTTGCATTATATATTTTGAATTTACATACATACATTTTTAGAATTGTTATTCTTTTTGGTGGATTTAATCTTTTATTTTCATGACATGTCCCTCTATCACTAGCAATTCTTGTCTTAAAGTTTACATTGATAATAGTAAAGTTATGTCAATTTTATTTTGGTCAATGTGTTTATGATATTTTTTAAACTTTTTGTATTCAATATTTTGTGTCCTTATATAAGAGGTGTCTCTTGTAAGTAGCACAAAGTTAAGTTTTTAAAACTGTAGTCTGATAATCTTTGTATTTTAATTGGAATTTTTGGTTTAGGTATACTTTATGTAATTTGATAAATTAATATTTGGGTTTAAATTGACCATGTTACTATTTCACATTTATTTGTCCCATTTGTGTTTGTTCTTTATTATCAACTTTTTCTGTATTTCTTTGTATTTATAAAAAATTTTTTATGATTATGTTTTCCTCTCTACTAGTTAGTTCTATTTTAGTTGTGCTTTAAAATAATTATTTTAGTAGTTTTAGAGAGTATGGCATGCTTTATTTGTTGTAGCCTACTACATTTTAGTAGTTTTGCTACTTCACAGAAAATATGAGGTCCTTAAGTCATTTTTATGTCATTTACTTCCTCCTATCTTTGTTTTATTTTTTTATTAAGTGTGAAACTCTATATGGCTTAAACTCCACAAAGCATTAATATTGTTTATACAATCAATATTCATTTATACTTACTATTTATTTACTTTTTTCATTGGTCTTCATTTCTTCTTGCATTTTCCTACCTCTGAGATTATTTTTCTTTTGCCAGGAAAAGGTTATTTTCATATGGGTCTTCTGGAGATGAATTTCTTGGATTTTTTTTTTTTTTGGTCTGAAAATGTGGCCTTCATTTTTGCTGGTATAGAATTCTAGGTTGACAGATATTTTCTTTCAACATTTTCAAGTTGTTAATTCTTCTTTTCCCCCCAGTTCCCTTAGTTTCT
>NW_017732550.1:0-4287 GCF_001890085.2 Hipposideros armiger
ATTTATGTTCTTGCCTTTTTTTTTTATTGTTAGTTTCAGGTGTACAGAACAATGCAATAGTTACCCTTTTCACCCTCACAAAGTAACAACCCCCCCTTCCCCCATCCACTGCCCTCCCACCGTTCTTGCCTTTTTTATCATAGATTAATCAACCCCATAGGCATATGTTTACTTCTGGGCACTCTACTCTGTCCCATTGATCTATGTATCTGCTTTTATGTCAGTACCATGTTGTTTTGATTACTGTAGCCTGGTAGTATAGTTTGATGTTAGGTAGCATGATACCCGCAGCTTGGTTCTTTTTAATATTGCTTTGGCTCTTCAGGGTCTTTTGTGGTTCCATATGAATTTTAGTATTATTTGCTTTAGTTCTGTGAAAAATGCCATTGGTATTTTGATAGAGATTGCATTGAATCTGTAGATTACTTTGGGTATGTATGGACAAAATGTATGGACATTTTAATGATGTTAACTCTTCCTATCTATAAGCATGGTATATGCTTTTATTCATTTGTATTGTCTTCAATTTCTTTCTTCAAGGTATTATAATTTTCTGAGTACATGTATTTTACCTCCTTGTTTAAATTTATTCCTAGGTTCATTTTTTTTATATACTTGTAAATGGGATTTTTAAAAAAAGTTCTCTTTCTGATAGTTTGTTATAAAATGCAACTGACTTCTGAATATTAATTTTGTATCTTGCTACTTTACTGAATTCATTTATCAGTTATATAATTTTTTGGTGGACTCTTTATGGTTCTCTATATATAGTATAATGTCATCTGCAAATAATGACAGTTTTACTTCTTCCTTTCCAATTGGATACCTTTTAATTTTTTTACTTCTTTGATTGCTGTGGTTAGGATTTCCTAAACTATGTTGAATATGAGTGGTGAAAATGGACATCTTTGTTTTTTTCCTTAGCTTAGAAAAAACACTTTTAGCTTTTCTCCTATAAGTATGATGTTATCTGTAGGTTTGTTATATATGGCCTTTATTATGCTAAGGTATGTTTCCTCTATTCCCACTTTGCTGAGTTTTCATCATAAATGGATGCTGAATTTTGTCAAATACTTTTTTCATGTCTATGGAGATAATCATATGATTTTTATGTTTCGTTTTGATTATTTGTTGTATCACATTAATTGATTTGCAAGTGTTGAGCCATCTTTGTATCCCTGGAATAAATCTTACTTGATTTTGGTTTATGATCCATTTAATGTATTGTTGAGTTTGGTTTGGTAATATTTTGTTGAGGATTTTTGCATTTATGTTCATCAGGGATATTGGCCTAAAATTTTCTTTTCCTATGGTGTCCTTACCTGGTTTTGCTATCAGGGTAATGCTGGCCTCATAAGATGTGTTTGGATGTATTTCTTCCTCTTCTATTTTTTACAAGTTTGAGAAGGATTAGAATTAATTATTATTTCACTGTTTGGTAGAATTTACCTGTGAAGCTGTCTAGTCTTGGACATTTTTTGTTGGGAGGTTATTCATTACTGATTCAATCTCCTTACTAGTAATTGTTTGTTTTGATTTTCTGTTTCTTCATGATTCAATCTAGCTGGGTTGTATGTTGCTAGGAATTTATCTATTTCTTAGTGGTCTAATTTCTTGATGCATAATTATTCATAGTCTGTTGTGACCCTTTGTATTTCTATGGTATCAATTGTAATGCTTCCTGTCTCCAATTATAATTATTTGAGTCCTCTCTTTCTTTTTTTTTGGCAAGTCTAGCTAAAGGTTTGTGAATTTTATTTATCTTTTCAGAGAACCAGCCCTTGGTTTCATCTTTTCTATTTTTTTAAAAGATTTTTATTAGGGAATTGGGGGATGGGAACAGCGCTGGGGAATTGGGGGAAGGGGAACAGACAAGTTGCTGTCATTTTGTTCTTCAGTCTAGTTGTGGAGGATGTNGGCGCCACTCAGCCAGCCCCTGTTTTGTTTCTTTTGCTCTTCAGATTCCACATATAAGTGAGATCATATGGTATCTGTCTTTCTCTGCCTCACTTATTTCACTTAGTATAATACCCATAATAACCTCTAGGTCCATTCATGTTTTTGCAATAATAAGATTTCATCCTTTTTATGTCTGAGTAATATTCCATTGTATACATGTATCATACCTTTTTTACCCATCCAGTCATCTATTGATGGGCACTTAGTTTGCTTCCACATCTTAGCTATTGTAAATAATGCTGCAATAAACATAGGGGTGCATACATCTTTTCAAATTAGTGTTTTTTATTTCTTTGGATAAATACCCAAAGCTGGGATTGCTGGGTCATTTGGTAGTTCTATTTTGAATTTTTCCATACTGTTTTCTGTATTGGCTGTACCAATTTACAATTTCCATCAACAATGCATAGGTTTCTCTTTTCTCCACATCCTCACCAACACTTGTTTGTTGGTTTATTGATGATGGCCATTCTGACAGGTGTGAAGTGATATCTCATTTTGGTTTTAATTTGCATTTCCCTGATGATTAGTGATCTTGAGCATCTTTTCATATGTCTATTGGCAATGAGTATGTCCTCTTTGGAGAAATGCCTCCTTAGGTTCTCTGCCCATTTTTTAATTGTTTTTTTTGGGGGGGGGGTTGGTGTTGTGTTGTATGAGTGTCTTATTTTGGATATTAAGCCATTATCAGATGTATCATTGGTAAATATGTTCTCTCATTCAGTAGGCTGTCATTTTATTTATTGATGGTTTCCTTTGCTGTGCAAAAACTTTCTAGTTTCATGTAGTCCCATTTGTTTATTTTTTTCTCCTTTTCTTCCCTCATCCAAGGAGACATATCTAAGAAAATATTACTAAGAGTAATATCAGAGAGTTTGCTGCCTATGTTTTCTTCTAGGAGTTTAATGGTTTGGGGTCTTACATTTAAGACTTTAATCCACTTTGAAATTATTCTTGTATACGTACTGTGATCAAACAATATGGTTAATGTTTAAATAAAAATTATTACAGTAAAAGATACATTGCCATTAGTCCCCCTCACAATGTTTACCCTCACTTTGAACACACTTATCCCAACATTCTTGCCACTTTCTGAAGCAGTTCTGAAGTCCTCTTTCATGAGTGTCTTTAGTTGCGCTGTCATGGCTGCCTCAATGTCCTGAATCATTCTGACTTTGGAAAAGAGCCAAAAGTTGCATGATGCCAGATCCAGTGTATAAGGTGGATGAGGACACACCATAATGTTTTTATTTGACAGAAATTGTCATCTACTAGAAGTGATGTGTGACACAGAGTGTTGTCATGATGGAGAATGATTTACAGCACACTTTAAAACACACCTTTCTCAATTGTAGCTCACACTCAACTGACTGCACCAAACAAGTTGAAACCTGTCACACACTGTTACGAAGTTTTGATGTGCTACTTCCTGTATTGAAGATCCCTGCCTTTCCATTGGACGGCACTCAGCAGCAGCATCCATCGTATTGTTTGATCACAATGGAAATGCTCCATGTCATACATCACTTCTGGTATGGCAATTTCTGTCAAATCATCATGGATGTGGTAGAGGCTTGATCACTGCCCTGTACACCTGAAGCTGATGTTGTATAATATTGTATGTCAACTATAAGTGAATATATGTGTATATATATATATATATATATATATATATATATAGTCATGGGACGTGGAGTATAGTGTGAGAGTGGAGTCAAGGGAATTGTAATAGATATGTATGATATTGGGGGGGAAGTGGGGCGGCGCATTGGAGGAGGGAGGTTGTCACCTCGAGGGGTAAAGCGTATATTGCACTGTGTTGTACAGCTGAAACTAATTCTAAAAAATGTGTATTTCACATTAAAAAATTAAAAAAAAACATTATGGTGTGTCCTCTTCCACCTTATTCACCAGGTCACCATGTGACTTCTGGCTCTTCCCCAAAGTCAAAATGACCATGAAAGGTAAACGTTTTGAATCAATTCAGGACATCAAAGCAGCCATGACAGCACAACTAAAGACACTCATGAAAGAGGACTTCCAGAACTGCTTCAGGGAGTGGCAAGAATGATGGGATAAGTGTGTTTAAAGCGAGGGGAATAATTTGAGGGGAATTAATGACAATGTGTCTTTTATTGTAATAAAATGTTTAAATTTAAACATTCACCATATTTTTTTATCACACCTCATATAGTGTAAGAAAGTTGTCTAGTTTCATTGTTTTGCATGTATCTGTCCAGTTTTCCCAGAACAATTTATTGAACAGACTGCCTTTACCCCATTTATGTTCTTGCCTTTTTTTTTTATTGTTAGTTTCAGGTGTACAGA
>NW_017732550.1:6192-14126 GCF_001890085.2 Hipposideros armiger
CGCTCACTGCGGCTGCTGGCCGCTCACGCTGGCTGCTGGCTACACACGGTAGCCCATGGCAACCCACTGCCACAGGGGCTGCAGCCTATGCCGTCGTCGGCAACTCATGGCAACGCAGCTCCAGGTTGAGATGTTGTTCAGCATCTTAGCTGTGGAGGGCAGTGTCACTAGCCCTCATATGTGGGATCTGAACCAGGGCCCTCTGGCGTCCCAAGCCAGTTCTTAACCAACTCGCCACTCGGCCGGCCCTTTTCTATTTTATTAAATCTCTATTTCACTTATTATTGCTCTGATCTTTGTTATAGGCATACCTTGGAGATATTGTGGGTTTGGTTCCAGATCTCTGCAATAAAGTGAATATCACAACAAAGCAAGTTACAAAAGTTTTTGATTTCCCAATACATATTAAAATTATGTTTACATAAACAGAAACAAAAAAATTATATTTACACTATGTACTATAGTCTATTAAATGTGAGATAGCATTGTGTTTAAAATATATGTACATCCCTTAATTAAAAAATTCTTTATTGCTAAAAATGCTAACCCTCATCTGAACCTTCAGCAAGATAATCTTTTTGCTAGTGGAGGGTTTTGCCTCAATGTTGATGAAAATGGAATATCTATGTAGTAAAATAAAACAAATACAATAAAATAAGGTATGCTTGTATTTCCTTTCTTCTAATGACTTTGTGTTTTGTTTATTCTTATTTTTCTAGTCCCTTGGGTGTCAAGTTAGGTTGTTTATTTGAAATTTTTTTGTTTCCTAAGGTAGGCATTTGTCACTACTAGTTTATTTCATAGAACTACTTTGGCTGAATCTTACAAGTTTTGATATGTTTTATTTCCATTTTCATTTGTCTCGATATTTTTTATTTCTATTTTTATTTCTTCCTTGACCCATTGGTTGTTCAGTAGCATGTAGTTTAATATTCACATATTTTTTAATTTTCCAGTTGTTATTTTTTTTGTAATTACAAGATTTCCAGCTTCATACCATGGTGGTTGGAAAGATGCTTGATATGATGTCAGTCTCCTTAAGTTTATTGACTTGCTTTGTGGCCTAACATATGCTCTATCTTGGAGAATGTTCCATGTGCATTTGAGAAGAATGTTATTCTGTTGATTTTAGATGGAATGTATTAAATAAATAAATAAATAAATAAATAAATTCCATATTGAATTTTCATCTTGACAACTTATCTCTTGATATAAGTGGGGTGTTACAGTACCCTAATATTATTATATTGCTGCCTATTTCTTCCTTTATGTCTTTTAGTATTTGCTTTATATGTTTAGGTGCTCCCAGTTTGGGTACTTAAATATTTATAAATGTTAGGCTTTTATTGGATTGAATCCTTTATCATCAGGTAAAGAAGGCTCTTCTTTGCCTTCTTTGCCTTTTATTACAGCCTTTGTTTTAAAGTCTGTTTCATCTGATACATGTATAGATACTCTAGCTTTCTTTTTGTTTCTATTTGCATGGAATATCTTTTTATATCCCTTTAATTGCAGTCTCTGTGTGTCCTTAAATATGAAGTGAGTCTTTTGTAGGTTGCATATAGATAAGTCTTGTTCCTTAATCCTTTCAGTCACTCTATGATTTTGATTGGGGTATTTAGTCCCTTCATATTTAAAGTAATTATTAATGGGTATGTACTTACAAGGTCTGACAATTAAGTTCGCGAACTTGCTGCTATGCGCTTACATTGGTAGCACTATACAAACAGCTCAGCAAGGTTCCATAATCTTGGCATATCAGTGTCTCACAGCTGTGTTCGTGTCGACATGTGGTGGTGTCTTGCTGAGTGATGTTCATTATTGTTGTTGCATGTCTTTGTGTGCTGTCGCGAGAATGTCTGAGCTTGAATTAGAGCAACGAGCAAACATTAAATTTCTTGTTAAACTTGGCAAGAGTGGAAGTGAAATCAGTGACTTCTTTCTTTATCAAAGATAAAGAAAATATTGAAAGAAAGACACTTTTTTATGACATTCAGAACATCAAGGGTAATACGGCAACAGCTCTGAGAGTTCCAAAATTGCTTTGGAGGGTGGACCCTAGGCTCTGGCATCTGTACATAGCTTCCCAAGGGGAGTGCTTTGAAGGTGACCATAATGATGTTTAGCAATGAAGTATGTAGCACTTTTTCTAGGATGAGTTCACAGACTTAATTGTCAGTCCTCATATGTGTAGTGCCCTGGAAATGGTAGTCTTCCAAGAACTGTCTCTCTGACCATTACAGTCCCATGAGACCCAGAAATACAAGACCCGCTGTCCTCCAGAGCCAAACAATCAAGTGATGGCAGCTGCAAAAACTGGGTTACCAGGTTTAAAATCTGGGGCACCAGATACATGTAGAAGTTCCCCCTCTAGGAGATACTGATGTTCTGGAATACAGCACATGAAAAGCATAAAGATGGTGCCCACTGGGTTATATGAAGTAAAGGGGGAGTGCAAAGAAGGCACCCACCAACAAGAAAACAAGAAAAGAAAAAGCTTGAGAAGAAAAACATGGTGCCTTCCAGTTTCAACAAGGTGTAGGGAGAGCAGGAAGATGGTGCCCATCAGCCTCTATCCCCCAGAGAGTATCCTAGCAGTCCTCTGCTTTAAAATTAGCAATCTCTTTCATATAAAGTCTGGGTGTTTTTCAAAGAGCTGCTTTTGCACTAGGCCCTGGGGCAATTGAATCTGGGTACAAGCCCTTTAAGAACCATTTCTCATTTTGCCACAGCCCCATGGATATTATGAGAGTAAGCTCCATTGTTTTCAAAGCTCGATGTTTTGTGGACGCGTCTCTCAAGTGCTGGTCTTAAAAGCTGGGATGCCTAATGTGTAGTAAAATCCCTTTGCTTCTCAGGACAAAGCTGGTTTTGAGTTTCCCTCTGATTGTGGTTGCTGCACTGGGGGTGGGGATTATAATGAGCCTATATTAGACTTTTCTACCTGCTTCTATGTAACTTTTTCCTTGTTTGTTCTATGTGAAGGGTTGGCTCTTCTAGTTTTTAGGGTTTTTTTTTCCAGAGAAAACTCTTCCATACTCATATGTAGCTGTAGATTTGCTGTATCTGTGGGAGGAGATGAGTTCAGGATCTTCCTACATTGCCATCTTGAGCCAGAGCCTAGGTTAAGTTTTTCTTTGTTCTGTTTTAGTTTTTTGCCAATGCATATCCAATTACTGAAGCACCATTTCTTGAAAGTACTATCTTCCTTTATGGAATTGCTTTTGCAACTTTATAAAAAATCAGCAGGTCATAAATGTATGGATCTATTTCTGGGTTCTCTATTCTGTTCCACACAGTCTTTATTACTGTAGCTATATAATCAAAGTCAAGTAAAATAATCCATTCTACTTTATTCTTTTTTTCAAAATTGTTTTAGCTGTTTAGTTCTTTTACCTTTTCATGTAAATTCTACAGTGAGCTGTCTATATCTACAAAAAGTCTTGCTAGACTGTTGATAGGAATTGTGCTTGCCCTATGTATCATTTTGGAGAGAATGGACATTGCTATGTCAAGTCTTCCAATCCATGAATATGGTATGTTTCTCCATTTATTTAGATCTTTATTTTCTTTCATCAGCATTTTGTAATTTTCAGCACACATGTTCTGTATGTTTTGTTAGATTTATATCTAAGTATTTCTTGAGTTATTTAAAATAGTATTGTATTATTTATTTTTATTAAATTTATTGGGGTTATATTGGGTAATAAATTTTTTAATTAAAATTTGTTGGGGTGACAATGGTTAGTAAAATTACATAGGTTTCAAGTGTACAACTCTGTAATATGTCATCTATATATCACATTGTATGTTCACCAACCACAGTCAGTTCTCTTATAAAATTATATAGGTTTCAAGTATACAATTCCATAATATATCATCTGTGTATTGCATTTTATGTTCACCACCCAAAGTCAAATCTCCCTTCGTTACCATATATTTGACCCCTTTACTTTTTTCTAGCTCAGTCCTTCCCCCTTTCCCTCTGGTAACCACTAAACTATTGTCTGTGTCTATGAGTTTTTGCTTGTTGGTTTGTCTTGTTCATTTGTTGCTTTAAGTTTTATATCCCATATATGAGTGAAATCATATGGTTCTCAGTTTTTTCTGTCTGACTTATTTTGCTTAGCATGATAATCTCAGGATCCATCCATGTTGACTCAAATGGCAATATTTCATCTATTCTTATGGCTGAGTAATATTCCATTGTATATACGTACCACATCTTCTTATTTATTTATTTATTTATTTATTTATTTATTTATTTTTATTATTAGTTTTAGGTGTACCACATCTTCTTTATCCAGTCATCTATAGAAGGACACTCTTGTTGTTTCTATGTCTTGCCCACTGTGAATAATCCTGCAGTGAATATAGGGATATATATAACATATATCTTTATGTGAAAAAGTTTTCAGATTTTTTTGGGTAGATAACCAGAAGATCAAATGGTAATTTGATCAATCTGAATCAAATGGTAATTCTGTTTGTAACTTTTTGAAGAACCTCTATAAACTTTTCCAGAGTGGCTGTACCAATTTATTTTCCCACCAACAATGAATGTATGAGGGTTCCTTTTTCCTCACAACCTCTTCAACTCTTGTTATTACTTATCTTGTTGATAATAGCCATTCTAACTTGTGTGAGATGGTATCTCATTGTGGTTTTTATTTGCATTTCCTTAATAGCTAGTGAAGTTGACTATCTTTTCATATATCTGTTGGCCATTTGTATGTCTTCATGGGAAAAGTTTCTGTTCAGGTCTTCTGCTCATTTTTTAATTGAGTTATTTGTATTTTTGTTATTGAGTTATATGAGTTCTTTATATATTTTGGATATTAGCCCCTTATCAGAGGAGTTGGTTGCAAATATTTTCTCCCATTTGGTTGGTTGCCTCTTTGTTTTGTTAATGGTTTCTTTTGCTGTGCAGAAGCTTTTTACAATAGTTTGATATAGTCCCATTCATTTATTTTTGCTTTTTCTTCCTTTGCCTTTGAGGTCAAATTAATAAAATCCTCCCTAAGACCGAAGTCCATAAGTTTAGTACCTATGTTTTATTTTATGCAACTTGTTGTTTCAGGTCTTATATTGGGTTGTCAGAAAAGTCATGATGCATGTTTGTGACAAAAAACATAGAAAAAATGCGTCATGACTTTTCCAACAACCCAATATTTAGATCTTGTTCCAGCTTGAGTTCATTTTTGTGTATAATGACAAATAGCAGTCTAGTTCCATTTTTTTGCATGTGACTTTCCAGTTGTCCCAGCACCATTTCTTTCTTTTCTTCATTATGTTTTAGGCTCCTTTGTCGAAAATTATTTGCCCATATGTATGTGGGTTTATTTCTGGGTTCTCAATTGTGTTCCATTGGTCTGTGTGTCTGGTTTTCTGCCAATATCATGCTGTTTTGATTATAGTATGTGGTATATTACATTATATATATATACATATATATATATATTATACTTTGTGGTATAATTTAAAGTCAGGAAGTGTAATACCTCTAGCCTTGTTCATTTTTCTTAGGATTGCTTTGGCTATTCGAAGTCTTTTGTGATTTCATACAAATCTGATGATATTTTTATTCTATTTCTTGAAAAAAGTGCCATTGGGATTTTGATAGGGATTGCGTTAAATTTGTATATTGATTTGGCCATTTTAACTATGTTGATTCTTCCAATCTATGAACATGGAACATCTTTCCACTCCTTTGTGTCTTCTTCAATTTCTTTCAGCAATGTCTTTTAGTTTTCAGTGTATAGGTCCTTCACATGCTTTGTTAAGTTTATTCCTAGGTGTTTTATTCTTTTTGTTGTAGTTGCAAATGGAACTTCTTTTCATTTCTGAAATTTCATTGTTAGTATTTACGAATGCAATGGATTTTTGTACATTGATTTTGTATATTGCAACTTTATTTCTTTATTGTTTCTAATACTTTCTTAGTGGAGTTTTAAAAATTCTCAATATAAAAAGTCATGTCTTCTGCAAAAAGTGACAATTTGACTTCTTCATTCCCAATTTGGGTATCTTTCCTTTCTTTCTTTTGCCTGATTGCTCTGGCTAGGATTTCCAGTATTATGTTGAATAACAGTGGCGAGAGAGAGGATCCTTGTCTTTTTCCTGATCTTAAATGAAAAGTTTTCAGTTTTTCACCATTAAGTATGATTAGCTTAGGGTTTGTCATATATGGCCTTTATTATGTTGCTGTACTTTTCTTCTATACGTATTTTATTAAGTATTCTAATCATAAATGGATGTTTATATAGTCAAATGCTTTTTCTGCATCTATTGATATGATCATATGTTTTTATCCTTTCTTTTGTTTATGTGGTGTATCACATTGATAAATTTGCATATATTGAACCATCCTTTTGCCCCTAGAATGAACCCCACTTGATCAAAACGTATAATCTTTTTAATGTATTGTATTAGATTTGCTAGTATTTTGTTTAGGATTATTATCTGTATTCATCAAAGATATTGGTCTGTAGCTTTCTTTTTTGTATTATTCTTAACAAGTTTTGGTATCAGGCTAATGTTGGACTCATAATATGAGTTAAAAAGTATTGCTTCTTCTTCAGTTTTTTGGAAGAGTTTGAGAAGAGCAAGTATTAAATCATCTTTGAATGTTTGGTAGAATACACTAGTGAAGCCATCTGGTCCTGGACTTTTGCTTTCTGGGAGGCTTTTTTATAAATTAATTAATTAATTTTTTATTATGAAATGAACATTTTTAAAAATTAGTTTCAGCTGTACAACACAGTGCAATAGTTACACTTTTTACCCCTCAAAGTGACAACCCACCTCCCCCAATCTGCCTCTCCACTTCCCCCCGCCCCCATGTCATACATATCTATAACAATTCCCTTGACTCCACTCCCACACTATCCTCAACGTCCCGTGATTCTCTCTCTCTCTCTCTCTCTCTCTCTCTCTCTCTCTATATATATATATATATATATATATATATATATATATTCACATAGTTGACATACAATATTATACAACATCAGCTTCAGGTGTAAAGTGCAGTGATCAAGCCTCTATCTACCCCATCCATGAAGTGGTCTCCCTAACAAGACATGTAACCATCTGACACCCTACAAAATATTTACAACATTATTAATTATATTCATCAAACTGTCTTTCATATCCCTGTGGCAATATTGTAGTTACCTATTTATGCTGTCTAATCCCTCCCCTTTCTCCCTCATCTCCACCCCCCTCCCAACTAGCAACCATCAGTTGTTCCTCTATATCTCTGAGACTATTTCTGTTTACTTTGCTCATTCATTCAGTTTTTTAGATTCCACATGTTAGTGAGATCATATAGTATTTCTCTTTCTCCAACTGACTTATTTCACTTAACGTAATAGTCTCTAGGTCCATCTATATCCTTGCAAATGGTACGATTTCATTCTTCTTTATAGCGGAGTAATACTCCATTGTATAAATGTACCACAGTTTCTTAATCCAGTCATCTACGGATGGGCATTTTGGTTGTTTCCAAGTCTTGGCTATTGTAAATAGCGCTGCAATAAACATAAGGGTGCATATATATTTTTTGAATTAGCGTCTTTGGTTTCTCTGGATAGATACCCAAGAGTGGAATTGCTGGGTTACATGGTAGTTCCATTTCCAGTTTCTTGAGATACTTCCATACTGATTTCCATAATGGGTGCACCAATCTGCAATCCCACCAACAGTGCACCAGGGTTCCCTTCTCTCCACAGCCTTGCCAGCATTTGTTGTTTGTTGATTTATTGATGATAGCCATTCTGACCGGAGTGAAGTGGTATCTCATTGTGGTTTTGATTTGCATTTCTCTTATGATCAGTGAGGTTGAACATTTTTTCATATGCCTGTTGGCCATCTGTATGTCCTCTTTAGAGAAATGCCTCTTCATATCCTCTGCCCATTTTTTAATTGGGTTG
>NW_017732550.1:14796-35594 GCF_001890085.2 Hipposideros armiger
ATTGAATCTATATATTGCCTTAGGTAGTATTGACATTTTAACTATATTAATTCTTCCTATCCATGAACATGGTATGTATTTCAATTTATTTGTATCTTTGATTTCTCTCTTCAGTTTCTTATAATTTTCTGAGTACAGGTCTTTTACTTCTTTGATTAAATTTATTCCTAGGTATTGTTTTTGAAGTAATTGTAAGTTGGATTGATTTCCTGATTTCTTCTTCTGATAGTTTATTATTGGTGTATACAAATGTGAGTAATTTCTGAATGTTAATTTTGTATCCTGCTACCTTACTAAATTCATTTATCAATTCTAACAGTTTCTTGGTGGAGTCTTTGGGATTCTCTATATATAGTATCATGTCAACTGCATATAATGACAATTTTACTTCCTCCTTTCCAATTTGGATGCCTTTTATTTCATTTTCCTGTCTGATTGCTGTGGCTAGAACTTCCAGAACTATGTTGAATAGAAGTGGTGAAAGTGGCCAGCCTTGTCTTGTTCCTGATCTTAAGGGGAAAGCTTTTAGCCTTTCCCCATTGTGTACGATGTTTGCTGTGGGCTTATCATATGTGGCCTTTATTATGTTGAGATATGATCCCACTATTCCCACCTTGCTAAAGGTTTTTATCATAAATGGCTGCTGGATTTTGTCAAATGCTTTTTCTGCATTTATTGATATACATACGATTTTTATTTTTCATTACATTAATTGATTTGTGGATATTGAACTAACCTTGAATACCAGGAATGAATCCCACTTGATCGTGGTGTATAATCTTTTTAATGTGATGCTGAATTCGGTTTGCTAGTATTTTGTTGAGGATTTTTGCATCTATCTTCATTAGGGATATCGGCCTGTAGTTTTCTTTTTTTGTAATATCATTGTCTGATTTGGGGATCAGAGTAATAGTGGCCTCTAAAATGTGCTTGGGAGCCTTCCCTCCTTCTGTGTTTTTTGGAATAGCTTGAGGAGAATAGATATTAATTCTTTTTTGAATGTTTTGTAAAATTCGCCTGTGAAGCCATCTAATCCAGGACTTTTGTTTGTTGGAAGCTTGTTGATTACTGATTAAATTTCTTTGGTAGTAATCAGTCTGTCAAGAGTTTCTGTTTCTTCTTGGTTCAGACATGGATGATTGTATGCTTCTAAAAATTTATCCATTTCTTCCAGATTGTCAAATTTGTTGTCATATAGGTGCTTGTAGTATTTTCTTACAATTTTCTTTATTTCTGTGGCATCTGTTGTCATGTCTCCTCTTTCATTTCTGATTTTATTAATTTGGGTCCTCTCTCTCTTTCTTAGTGAGTCTGGCTAAGGGTTTGTCGATTTTGTTTATCTTTTCAAAAAACCAGCTCTTGGTTTCATTGATCTTTTGTGGTTTTTGTTTGTTTGTTTCTATTTCATTTATTTCTGCTCTGGTCTTTATTATTTCCTTCCTTGTGCTCCCTTTGGGCTTGTTTTGCTGTTCTTTCTCCAGTTCCCTTAGGTGTCTAAAGATAGTCTGTTGATATGAGATTGTTCTTGTTTCTTTAGGTAGGCCTGCATTGCTATGAATTTTCCTCTTAGGACTGTTTTTGCTGCATCCCATAGATTTTGGGTTGTTGTGGTTTCATTTTTGTTTGTCTTGGGATAGCTTTTGATGTCTTCCTTGATCTCAGTTTTGACCCACTCACTATTTAGTAGCATGTTATTGAGCCTCCATGTATTTGTGTCCTTTCTTCTTATAATTGATTTCTAATTTCATAGCATTGTGGTCAGAGAAGATGCTTGATATGATTTTTAATCTTTTTAAATTTATTGAGACTTGTTTTGTGGCCAAACATGTGGTCTATCTTGAAAAACGTTCTATGTGCACTTGAGAAGAATGTATATTCTGTTGCTTTGGGGTGAAATGCTCTAAAAATATCAATTAAACCCAGCTGGTCTAAAGTGTCATTTAAGGCCGTTATTTCTGTGTTGATTTTCTGTCTGGAGGATGTGTCCATTGCTGACAACGGGGTGTTGAAGTTCCCTACTACGATAGTGTTACTTGATCTCTGTCTTTATGTCTGTCAAAATATGTTTGATATATTTAGGAGCTCTTATGTTGGGTGCATAGATGTTTACTAGGGTTATGTCTTCTTGTTGAATCGTTCCTTTTATTATTATGTAGTGTCCTTCGTTGTCTTTTACTGTAGCCTTCATTTTAAAGTCTATTTTGTCTGAAATAAGTATTGCTACTCCCGCTTTTTTCTCATTTCCATTTGCGTGAAATATCTTATCCCATCCCTTTACTTTCAGTCTGTGTGTGTCTTTTGATCTGTGATGAGTCTCTTGTAAGCAGCATATGCATGGGTTCTGTTTTCTTATCCACTCAACCACTCTATATTTTTTGATTGGAGCATTTAGCCCATTCACATTTAAAGTGACTATTGATAGGTACATATTTATTGCCATTTTGTTATTTCTATTTCTGATCTTCCTGGGTTATCCCCTTTCTTCTGTTTCCCCCCTTTCTTCTGTTTAAAAAAGCCCTTTTGACATTTCCTGCAGTGCTAGCTTGATGGTAATGAATTCCTTAAGCTTATTCTTTTCTGAGAAGATCTTTATCTCTCCTTCAATTTTAAGTGATAACCATGCTGGGTAGAGCATATTTGGTTGTGGGCCTCTATTTTCTGTCACTTTGAATATTTCCTGCCACTCCCTCCTGGCCTGCAGAGTTTCTGTATAAAAGTCAGCTGTTAGTCTTATAGGAGTTCCTTTGTATGCAACCTGCTGTCTTTCTCTTGCTGCTTTTAGGATTCTGTCTTTGTCTTTAACCTTTGCCATTTTAACTATGATGTGTCTTGGTGTGGACCTGTTTGGGTTCAGCTTGTCTTGAATTCTCTGCACTTCCTGGGCTTGTATGTTGATTTCCTTCACCATGGTAGGGAAGTTTTCAGTCATTATTTCTTCAAATACATTCTCGATCCCTTGCTTCTCTTCTCCTTCTGGTATTGCTATGATGCGAATGTTGTTGCGCTTGATGTTGTCCTACAGGTGTCTTAAACTATTTTCATTGTTTTTATTCTTTTTTCTTTCTGTTGTTCCAACTCAGTGGTTTCTTCTATTTTGTCATCTAAATCACTGATTCGATCCTCTGCTTCATCTAATCTACTGGTGATTCATTCGAGTGTGTTCTTCATTTTAGTTATTGTATTCTTTAGTTCTAACTGGTTGTTTTTTATGATTTCACTATTCCTTTTTATGTTCTCACTAAGTTCCTTAAACAGTATCATCAATGTTCTAAACTGTGTGTCTCAAAGGTCTCTGTTTCATTTAGTTCCATTTCTAGAGGTTTCTTCTGATCGTTTATGTGGGATATGTTTCTTTGTTTCTTCATTCTGGCTGTCGCTCTATGATTGCTTCAATGTATTAGATAGATCACCTAGAAAAAAAAGAAAAAAGAAAAAAAGGGGGGGCTCTCCACCCACTTTAATCTGCAGACCACTTGTTCAGCAATAGAGAGACTCTGGGCGACTCAGCACCAGCTGTGTGTCGGGGGGAGGGTCCAATGCATTGTGCTCCTGCCTCTCTCTCAGGCTTGCAGTAAGCTTCCTGCAATTAGCTGCTGTGTGCTCTGAAACTGTGCTCACCCCCAAAAATCCTCACAGGTTGTTGCAGGCTGTCTGTTGCTGCAAAAAAACCCTCTGTGGCCTATGGAGGTGGGAGCCAGAGACCAGGCAACACAGTTCTAGGTGGGCGGGGCCGGCCTCCAAGGCACCACAGTATGTGATCAGTGGCCCCCATTCCTGCATTGGCAACCAGCCCACACAAACTCACCAGGAAAACCCCGGCCAGATCACACAAGTGCACAGCTCACGGCCCAACACTTCCAGGAAAACTCCCAGTCTCAGCCTGTCTCAATCAGCCACTGCAGGTCAGGCTGAGGAGCCCGACAGCCAATTGCCATCCTGGCAACTCTGGACACGCCGAACGGAGGGCGGGGACCCAAGGTGACTCGCGCACTTTCGCATCTCAATGAACAGCGTGTTGGAGCCAGCCATTTTTCAGGCTACGCAGCACAAGCAGTGCGGTGGGTGGGGATCCAAGGCCGCATGAGTGCACATGCACACACACACACACACACACACACACACACACACACACACACCTGCGCCAATTCCACCAGACGAATGTTGTCCCGGACATGAGCCTCTGTGGGAGGACCCAGCCTTAAAAAAATGGCACCCTCTTGTACACTACTCTTGTGCAAGCTCCACACCAGGGAAACAATGGTCCAAAAACCTCCAGTCCCGCACCAAAGGCACTCAGTTCAGTCCTTCCCCACAGGCTCCTGGGCCCCACTCACACAGCTACTCCCTCCACCAGGGACTGGGTGAGTGCTCACCAGTGAGCGAGTCTGTGTGTCGGCTCCACTGGTTCTCCAACCGCCTTCAGTCTTACTGAGTTGAGCAAAGAGCTTCCTCACTAATTTCTACTGCCAACTATTGTAGAACTCCTCTTTCCAGCAAAGTAACTCTGGGCTGGTAAGCGCGGTGTGGGGCCAGAGGGTCTTGCCCCCAACCGGAGAAGCCTCCCCACCGCTGAGGTGTCCCTCACGGGGTTCGCCCTCTCTCATCTCCGCCCCTCCTACCAGACTTGACGTGCCCTCCTCTTTAAGTCCTTCATTTAGAGGTTTTGTTCACCTAGTGTTCAGGGGACTGCCAAGGTTGAATATTTTATAAATTATTTGTAATTGTGGTGTGATCCTGGGAGGCAGTTGGCACAGCATCTGTCTATTCCCTTTTTGGAAGGCTTTTGATGATTGTTTTAATTTCCTTGCTGTTGATTGGTTTATTTAGATTTTCCAATTCTTTGCGATTCAGTCTAAGAAGGTTATATATTTCTAAGAACTTGTCCAGTCTTCTAAGTTATTGAATTTGGTGGCATATAGTTTTTCATAGTATTGTTGTATGATCGTTTGTATTTCTGTGGTACCCGTGGTAACTTCTTTTTCATTTCTGATTTTGTTTGTGTCTTTTCTCTTTTTTCATTAGTGATTCCAAGGGTTTGTGAATTTTATTCATCTTCAAAGAACCAACTCTTTGTTGATTAACTTTTTCTATTGTCTTTTGGTTCTCTATTTCTTTTAATTCTGCTTTAATTTTTATTATTTCCTTTCTTCTGCTGACTTTGGGCTTCATTTTTTCTTTTTCTAGTTCTTTATGATGTCATGTTAGGTTGTTTGTTTGGGGTTTGTTTATTTGTTTCTTGAGATATGTCTGTAATGATATAAATTTACCTTTTATTACTGCTTTTGCAGCATCCCAATTGTTTTGATATGATGTATTTTTATTCTCATTAGTTTCTATATGTCTTTTGATCTCTCCTTGTGTTATTTTTCCCCCCAGTGATTCTTTAGTAGAATGTTGTTTAATCTCCACATATTTGTGGTTTTTCCCTCTTGTTTTTTTTTTAAGATTTTTTTTGGTGGGGAATTGGGGAAGGGAAACAGACAAGTTGCTGTCCTTTTGTTCTTCAGTCTAGTTGTGGAAGACGTTGCTTCACTGGCCCATGTAGGTATTATCATTGCACTCTTCCTGGGTGAAGCAGATTGGTCACTGGCCTCTGGACAGCTGTTCATGGTGGCTCTTAGCAGCTCATGCCAGCTGCTCATGCTGGCTGCCAGCCACTCATGGTAGCTTTATGGTAGTCCACTACAGTAGGGGCTGCAGCCTACACCATCGCCGGCAACTCATGGCAGCCCAGCTCCAGGTCAAGCTGTTGTTTACCATCTTAGCTGTAAAGGGCAGTGTCACTGGCCCTCACGTGGGATCCGAACCAGGGCCCTGCTGCTCAGAGCTGGCATCCCACGCCAGCTCTTAACCAATGCGCCACTCGGCCAGCCTCCCACTTGTTTTTGCATTTTATTTCCAATTTCAAAGAATTGTTATCAGAGAATATGCTTGGTATGATTTCAATTTTCTTAAATTTGCTGAGGCTAGTTTTATATTCCAACATATGGTCTATCCTTGAGAATGTTCCATATACACTAGAAAGGAATATATAGTCTGGTGTCCTAGAATGAAGTGCTCTGTAAATGTCTATCCATAGTTGTCAATGGGGTATTTATTATTGTGTGTTTGTCAATTTCTCCCTTTAGTTCTGATAATAGTTGCTTTATATATTTTGGTGCTTTCTGATTGGGAGCATATATATTGATAAATGTTATGTCTTCTTTTTTTCTTTTTTTTAGCTAAGCCATTCTGCCACCTGATGGCAGCTCAGCTTGGGCTGAGCATCAAACTGCTGTTGCTCAGAGCTCACACTCTTGAGCGAGCTCTTAACCACCTGAGCCACTCAGCCGGCCCCTTATGAGTTCATTTCTGAGTTACAGTAGCTATAGTCTTCTTCTCTCTCTCTCTTTTTTTAAAAATTTACCTCCTTTAACCTTTATTCTACATTTAAGTGTACAGTGCCTTGTTCTGAAAAAGGGTTGCAATTTTATGCTTCAGTCTGTTAGTCACCTTACTCATACTTTTGTATCTTTTTGTCTTTTTGTTTCAGGTAGAATAACCCCTTTCAGTATTTCCTGTAATGCAGGCCTTGTGGTGGAAATTTCCCTCAGCCTCTGCATGTCTGGAAAGGTTTTTTTAAATTGTTTTATTGGGGTATTGGGGTGAAGGGAACAGTGCTGGGGAATTGGGGGAAGGGGAAACAGACAAGTTGCTGTCGTTTTGTTCTTCAGTCTAGTTGTGGAGGACGTTGCTTCACTGGCCCAAGTTGGCACCATCATTGCGCTCTTCCCGGGCGAGGCAGATCAGTCGCTGGCTTCTGGACGGCCCCTCACGCTGGCTGCTGGCTACACACAGTAGCCCATGGCAACCCACTGCCACAGGGGCTGCAGCCTACGCCGTCGCCGGCGACTCATGGCAACCCAGCTCCAGGTTGAGCTGTTGTTCAGCATCTTAGCTGTGGAGGGCAGTGTCACCGGCCCTCATATGTGGGATCCGAACCGGGGCCCTCTGGCGTCCCAAGCCAGTTCTTAACCATAATGCCACTCGGCCGGCCCTGGCAAGGTTTTTATTCCTCCTTCATATCTAGAGGATAACTTTGCTGGATATATTATTCTCAGCTGGTATTTTCTCTCTTTCAATCATTTGAATATTTTATTACACTCTCTCCTAGCTTGTACAGTTTCTGCTGGAAATTCCAATGAAAATCTAATGGGTTTTAATTTGTAGATTGTCACGTCCAGCGTGGCAAGGGCAAACGGGTTTCTCTTGAGGGGCGGCGTAGATTGAATAAAGAGACAGAGACAAAAGTAAGGTTAAGAGCGAGACCAAGGGACTCAGTCAGAGAAACTGAGTGAGCCCCGAATCGGGTCAGCGCATGGCTTTTATTGAGAAATTAGAAAAGAAGTGAAACTGCTTTACTGCTGTCAATCAAATTAGCATCCGTTTGGGGTCTGGGCCTCAAAGCCTTTTCCTTTAACATATCCCATTATGTTCCAGCAAATGCTATGCCTTCACATATCCGCCGCATAGCCCCAGGACACCTGGTTACTATGTCCTCCCAGAGGAGATTAACTGTTTAGCATTCCAACAGGTCCCAGTCGCACCTAGAGACACTCCTCAGATCGGCCTCCGGTCATACCGGGGCACCCCCTCAGAGAGAATGCAGTCTCCGGTCATACCGTGGCTTTTCTCTCTTACTAATGGGTAAAGGGGCTAAATGCGGGGGGGCATGTTAATAGAAATCGGGTTCAGGCAACAGTAGATTACCATCTTCTTTACCCTGTCTGACTTGAGAATAGTTTGTCTTTAATTTTTGACAGTTTCAAATATAATGTGCCTTGGAGAAGATCTTTTTGGATTTTAGATGTTCTGTTTGCTCTTGGATTCAGAGATCCAGTTCTTTTCATGGGTAGGAAGTTCTCATTGATTATTTGTTTGAATAGACTCTCTGTTCCCTTCTCCCTATCCTCTCCTTTTAATATACCTATTATTCTTATATTGCTCTTTCAGATGGTTTCAGATAGTTCTTGAGTTCTTTCTTTTTTTTATCTCATATCTCTTTCTTCTTCCATCTGCATCATTTCCAGATTTCTATCTTCAATATCACTAATTCTTTTCTCCATCTGGTCTGCTCTGTTTACTAAGATAACTATTTTATTCTTTATTTCTTTTATTGAGTTCTTCATCTCCAGGATTTCTATTTGGTTACTTTTTAAAGTTTCAATCTCTTTGGTAAAATTTGCTTTTGTTCACTGATTTTATTTCTGAGTTCATTAAACTGCCTGTCTTTTTGAACCTCATTGAGTGTTTTCAGAACTGCAGTCTTGAATTTTCTGTCAGTTAAGTCCTGTATTTCCATGTTTGAATTTACTATCTGGAGATTTTTCTTTTTTTTCAGGGCTGCCTCAAGCCTTGGTTGTTCATGGTATTTGATGGATTCTTTCTCAGCCTAGGCATATCAGAGTGAGCTCTGCAGCTGGTTGATAAGAAGTCTTTTTGTTTTTCAACAGGTGGTGCTGGAGCATTTTATTTAGTCCTGTACATCTCTACTGAGAGTTGAAAAATGTCTTTGTATTCCCTGGGGAGGTGGATGTATCCTCTGTGACCAGGTCACCTTGGTCTCAGGGCACCACCCTCATGGGCAAATGTGGTGGGTGATGGGAATATGAACCTCTGAAATCAAAGTGCTGCCCCTACAGCCAGATGCAGTGCTATGCTGCTTGAAGAGTCCCAGGTACCCTGCTGGGACCAGCTGTGATGCTTTGGGGTGGGGTGTAGTGGGCTGGAAGAGGCTACTAGTGAGTTTGTGGCATTGTGTCCTCCTAGCAATGGTGACTGCCAGACCTCAGCTGCCTCTGTTATCTCCATACTTGTCACTAGGATTAGCCACAGTGTGCATCTTCCTCTCAGGAACTGTTTATCCAGTTCTCGGGGTTGTAGATATTCTGCTTTGTAACCTGATTCTCACTTCTACAGTTTCTTCTGGGGCCCATGGCTAGTTCTGGGAGGGTGGAGGAAGCAGCCAGGCTCCATGGCTTTGTTTTCTGCCTAGCAGTGAGGGCTGATAGACCACAGCTGTCACATTTATGTATTTAGTCTCTGCCCTGAGGTCTCTGCCCTAATCGCTGGGTTCAGCCATATTATATGCTGATCACTCAGGCAGGAACTCTCAGGGCCACCGGGAGTGCACCTGCTCCTTCAATCCTCCCTCTTCTGGGACCACAGTGAGCTCTGGGCTGTATCTATAGCCTACATCTCTGCTCTTCCCTCTTACCTCCTTCCCTGTTCTCCCTGATTTACCCATCTTCAGATATTTCAATGAGCAGATCTTTCAGATGTGTATGTGTATTGCACAGGGAATTCTTTATTGAATTTTAGCTGTTTTAAGTAGTTGTAACTTCAAGGAGGGAGATCAAAGAGACCTCTCATACTGCCAGGCTTCTGACACCCCCCTACCCTTAAGCTTTTAAACAAAAGCTCTGCCAGCCAGAGCAAAACCACAAAGTATTTCAAGAGCCTGCAGAGTAGTGCTAAGGCTTATCCTGTGACCTTCTCTTGCAGAATGACCAAATCAGAATATAGGAAATGCAAAGTCCTCTACAACTCTCAGCTGTTATTCCAACACCGCCTCTACGCAGACCTGGAGACCATCCTATACCACGTGCACCTCTTCCAGCCGCTGTCACAGCTCATGAAGCACACCGCACTCTATGTTCGCAATGCCGTGCCACAGGAGGCCTCCCAGGCCCTTACCAGGTGTGTGCCATAGCCTGCTGCAGGACAGTAGCAGCAGGCCTGCCTGTGGTGGCCACCATGAGCAGCACAGTGACCCTTTCAGGTGTAGTTTTTATTCTTTTTGCCCAAAGAAGTCTAGGCAGGAGTGGGTGCAATTCCAAAGCCCCCAAGCCAGTGTCCTTCCCACTGTTTCACATGCTTTCTGAAGAGAGTTTGAGAAAGATATTGGTGAAATAAAGACAGTTTATTCAAACACATATCATGTGAATATATCTGCTGTATTTAGGGAATATTGTAGAATAGCCTGATGATTGAAAAACTGGTTAAAACCCATTTTCCCAGTGAGTTATGGGGAAACAATGAGGACTGAAACTGCCAGGCCGACCAGGCCAACAATATCTTTCTCTCTTAACCAATGTTTTATTTTCTGTCTGCTCATCCCCTAAGCCCTGTTCCACTCCCCCTCCCTATTCCTCAGAAACCCCATCTCCAAAGATCTTGATCTTTCACTACTTGTACCCCTTTACCCTTCTGTTCCAATGCTGGTGACCTCCCTGCCCTCAGTGGTGGGCATCCCCACCCTGGGCAGCTGTGTGCTCCTCCTGCTGAGTTGTATTGCTCACGCTTGCCTGCAGAGCTCCTCCATTCATGTACAGAATGGCCACTTTCTAGTGCTTGCTCCAGGTGGAGGGTTTAGAGAAGCAGACTCTCTTTAGAAGTGGAGACTGACAAAGTGGTGGGGTACGTGGGACCATAGCTAGCCTGTGCCAGACTCAATGGGGCAGTAAAGGACCATGGCCAGTTCTTTCAGGAGTTTAGGAAAGCCTGACCTTAAGAAGGAGCAAGCAGACATTCACCAAGTGGACAATCTACTCACAGTCAGTTTGGGGAAGGAGGTGCAAACCATCTCTTTATATTTTTAGAACTAGCAATAGGTTTGTCCAAGAGTTGGCCCTCAGCTTGTGCTTTTTGAATGTATCAATAAAAGAGAGGATGGAGGGAGGAGAGGGAGAGAAAGGGAGAGAGCACAGGGGACACAGGGAAAGAAAAGTCAGTGAGGGCTGAGAATGCTTTCCTTTATTCCCCAACCCTCCACACACAGCCCTACCCAAGGGGCTGGGCAAATGTATACTGGATAACCCCAAAACAGCAGCCAAAGCTGCAAGACAGGAAGTGGCACAGCAGGAGACTCATGTTGTGCAGGCGCTGGAGCATTGGAGTATCCAGAGTCGTGGTGATCAACTGAGAGGGTGGACCCTATCGTGCCTGGTGGGTGATAGGGAGTAGCTGGAGGGTTCTGTTAGAAGGGAAGAAGCTGTTAGGAGAAGGGAAGAAGTGCTCACTGTATCCTAGTTAGTTACATCCATTATAGCTTTATTCCCATCTGAAAAGTCAGGAAACAGAAGCTCAGAAAGGCCAAGTAGTGGGCCAGGGAACTCAGCTCGTGACAAGAACAGCCCAATCAATCATCCTCAGGCATTCACTTCATGCCATACCTCAGAAGCAGCAGAGACAGTGAGCAGCAAAACACACCTCCCACATGTATTCCAGAGAGTATTGGTGTGCATCAAGTGCCTGCTACATGCTAGGCCCTGGGAAGATGCAGTGAGGGGGAGTCCTCAGGGTGGAGCATGCATAACAGCTCAGTCCTTGAGCTTTGCTAAGACATGAGGCTATGTGCACAGTGCCCTCCTCCTGGGGAACAAATTCTGAGGTCAACACTCTTCACAGCCATCTTGCTGGGGCTGCTCCCCAGTGATTAGTAAGAGGCATAGAATAAGGCCACAGTAGCAGAAAAACAACCAGAGCAAAAGATTAGAAGCCTTTAACTTCAGGAGCTGGGAGGAGAGAGCACAGGAGGCATTTCCCCTTGTGAGCCCACTTATTGGAATCTAAGTTCCTCACAGTCAAGCTCTGTGACCTGGGATGAGCTAGTCAACCTCTCTAGTTTTCATTTCCCCTTGTAAAGTGGGGATGACCTATCTTGCAAGGTTGGTGAGGCTGAGGAGGGTGGCCCTTCTATTTTCCAGGATCCACTGCATCTGCCATCACAGCACCAAGCTTAAGGAGGTGATCACAAGAGATCTGCTGCCTTCCTCCACCATGATCAAAGACCTGAGCCAAGAGTTTGGGTTGCCCATCTCACAAGAAGAAGTCACAGATAGAAAATTTTTGGCCATGTCACCTCTTCCTGCCCCCAATCTTGAGGACTTCCGAGGTCGGAATTCCACCCTCACTTATGAAATCCTTGCCCACCAAGAGAAGTATCTACAGTGGTGGGACACTATGATGCTGAAGAACAAGGGCCAGAAGCACAGTTTGATCCAGGTGGGCAATCTTTCCTCACCAGGTGCAGAGGTTCCAGGCTTTTGCCCCACCTAGGCTGCCCAGTCACCTGCTGGGAGATATCAGGGCAGATGGCCAGTTCTTGAACAGGACATCTCCCCTAGCCTATATCTACCCTCCTGCCCTGGGGTCCTAGGAGGGTAGGCAAGTAGTGCTAGATGCAGGGCAGAACCATGCCAGAAGCACTCACTCCATGTCCTGCAATTCCCTGTCCTTCCTGAAAGGTGAAAAGGACATGTTCCTAGGTGTATTTCTTTTACCTTGGCCCCAGCGTTCATCTTTCAGGAAGAACTATCGTGTGTGTGTGTGTGTGTGTGTGTGTGTAACATCTTGCTTAAGTAGCTACGGGCATGCATGTTGTGAAATGTCCAAGCAACACAGGAGATAAACTAAGTCAGTATGAGAAAATGTAAGAGGAAAAGAGTAGGTGACTGAGGAGCTGGTGAGGTGTTGGAAGACTGGGTGTTATGTGGCTTGAATGGGCAAGGAGAACCTCTTTCACCCCATACCAACCAAAAAGACAAAAACACCAAAATCCAAGGTGTGACTTGAAGTTGTCTGCCTATGGTTTGTCTGTGTGAAGCCATTCAACACACCCCACCACAATCTCTAGTTTAAATAAATAAATAAATAAATAAATAAATAAATAAATAAATCTATCTCTTGGAAGCATGTAAGCTTTGTATATGTGTATTCTTCATAACCAATGAAGAGGCTGTTTTTTTCCATTAGTTTTCAGGGGTTTAGTTTTTTAAGAGAACCACTTCTTAGATTTATCAGTCTGCTTTTTCTGTTTCTCTAATTTATTAACTTCAGCTTTCAATTTTTATGATATTTAAAAAATATTTTCTCCTTTTTTCTAGCTTCTTAAGTTGAATTTCATTTATTTTCATTCTTTCTTGTTTAATAAGAAAGGCTATGCATTTTCCTCTGTATACATCCTTGGCCATATTCTGTAAAGAGTCATATGTACTTTATGTTCTGGTTGCTATTTACCTTAAATTTCTTTTTTTTAAGATTTTTATTGGGGAATTGGAACAGCACTGGGGGAAGGGGAACAGACAAGTTGCTGTCCTTTTGTTCTTCAGTCTAGCCGTGGAGGACGTTGCTTCACTGGCCCAAGTTGGTACCATCATTGTGCTCTTCCCAGGAGAGGCAGATCAGTCGCCAGCTTCTGAACGGCTGCTCACGGCGGCTGCTGGCCGCTCACGCTGGCTGCTGGCTGCTGGCTACACACGGTAGCCCATGGCAACCCACTGCAGCAGTGGCTGTAGCCTACGCCATTGCCAGTGACTCACGGCAGCCCAGCTCCAGGTTGAGCTGTTGTTCAGCATCTTAACTGTAGAGGGCAGAGTCACTGGCCCTCATATGTGGGATCCGAACCAGGGCCCTGCTGCTCAGAGCTAGCGCTCCCAAGTCAACTCTTAACCAACGTGCCACTCGGCCAGCCCTGATTTTTGTATATTGATTTTGTATCCTGAAACCTTTTAAAATTGGATCATGTCATCCATGAATAAATATCATTTTACATTCTCTGTTCCAATCTGGATACCCTTCCTCACTTCCTTTCCTTCCTATATTAGTTTTCTCAAATTGTCTTACAAAATACCAGAAATTGGGTGCCTTACCCATCAAACATTATTTTTTCTTATGGTTCTAGAGGATGGGAAGTCCAAGATCACGGTGCTAGTGAAGTGAATTTCATTCTGAGGCCTCTTATCTTTGCTTATGGATGGCTGTGTTCAACTGACCTCTTCTTTGCGTGCAGATGTGGAGAGAAAATGAGTCTCTGGAAGCTAATGTAGGGACATTGATCCTGTTGGATCAGGGGCCGCACTCTTATGACCTCATTTAACCTTAATTATTTTCTTACTCTACATACAGCCATACTGGGGGTTAGGGATTCAACATATAAATTAGTTGAGGCTGTGTGTGGGGGGGGACACAAACATTCAGTCAATAACTCTCCACTTCTCTCCCCAACTTTTTATTGCCTAGAACCTCTAGTATAAGTTACAGTGTCGAACAGGAGTGGTGAGAGCAAGACATGCTTGCCATGTTTCTGACCTTAAGGGGAAAGCATTGAGTCCTTTCCCATTAAGTTGGATATTAAGCGCAGGTTTTGATGCAGTTTATCAGGTTGAGGAAGTTCCCTTATAGCCTTAGTATGTTGAGAGTTTTTAATCGTAATTAAATATTGGATTCTCTCAAATGATTTTTCCCTCTGCATATGTATATTGAGGTGGTTCTTGTCATTTATTAACATGGTATATTACGTTATTTGATGTTTAAATGTTAAAACCTTGCATTCCTTGTATACATCTTACTTAGTCATGGTATATAACTTTTCATCTATATGTGGCTGAATTTGGTTTGCTAATATTTGGTATTTTTCTTGTGATATCTTTGTCTGACTTTGGTATCAAGGTAACACTGGCCCTGGGAAGTGTTTCCTCCTCTTGAAATTTCCTATTTTCTGGAAATTTGTGAAATGTTAGTATTCATTTTCTCAATCTTTGATAGAACTAAGCATCTAAGCCTGAGCTTTCTTGGTGGGGAAATTTTAAATGACTAATTTGATCTTTCTACTTGTTATAAGTCTATTCAGATATCTATTTCTTAAAACAGATTTGGTGGGGCTGGCCGAGTGGCTCATTGGTTAAGAGTTGGCTTGGGAGCACTAGCTCTGAGCAGCAGGGCCGCCGGTTCGGATCCCACATGGGCCAGTGACACTCTGCCCTCTATAGCTAAGGTGGTGAACAACATCTCAACCTGGAGCTGGGCTTCCATGAGTTCCTGGCGATGGCGTAGGCTGCATTGGGCTGCCGTATGGTACCGTGAGCAGCCAGCAGACGGCTTTAGCTGCTGTGAGCCACCGAGAGAGGCCGTCCAAGGGCCGGCGACCGATCTGCCTTAGCAGGGAAGAGCGCAATCATCACAATACCAACATGGGCCAGTGAAGCGAGGTCCTCCACAACTAGACTGAAGAACAAAAGGACAACAACTTGTTTGTTCCCCTACCACAATTCCCCAATAAAATCTTTTTAAAAAATTTTGGTAATTTGTGCCCTTCTAGGAATTTGTCCATCTAAGTTATATAGTTTGTTGGCATATCATTATTTAGGTTTTCCCTTATAATCCTTTTAATTTCTGGGAAATCAGTAAAATATCTCTTCTTTCACTCCTGACTTTACTAATTTGTATCAAGTCTCTTTTTTTTCCTGGTGTGTCTAGCTAAACGTTTGTCAGTGTAGGTGGTCTTTTCAAATAATCAGTTTTGGAATTCATTTTCTCTGTTTTCCTATTTTCTATTTTATTTATTTCTACTCTAAACTATAATTTTCTTCTGCTTATTTTGAATTCAGTTTGTGCCTCTAGTTTCTGAAAGAATAAAGTTGGGGTTCTTTTGTTTTTGTTTTTTGTTTTTTAGCTGAGCCATCCTGCCACCTGTTGGCAGTTCAGCGGCAGCTCAGCTCAGGCCAGGCATCGAACCACTGTTGCTCAGAGCTCAAACTCTTGAGCGAACTCTTAACCAACTGAGCCACTCGGCCAGCCCCTAAAGTTGGGGTTTTGATTTGAGATCTTTTTTTTCATATATCTATTTACAGCTATAAATTTCCCCTTAAGCTCTATTTCAGATGCATCCCATAAATGATATGTTGTATTTTACTTTTCATTCACCACAAAATATTTTATAATTTCCACTGTTTTTAGAAGTGTGTTACTTAATATACACATATTTGGAGCCATCTCAAATGTCTTTCTAATTTTTAATTTTATTTTGTTGTGACTAGAGAACATACTTCATATGATTTCTACCCTATGAAATTTATTGCAATTTGTTTTATGTCTAGCATATGATCCATCCTCAGGTTTGAAAGGAATATGTATTCTTCTGACATTGGGAGGAGTGTTATATAAATAGAAGGTCAAATTGGTTAATAGTGTTCAAGTCTTCTATGTCATGGCTGATTTTCTTTCTAGTTGCCCTATCAATTGAGACTGAGGTTTTAAAGTCTCCATACATTAATAGATGAATTTTCTGTTTCTCTTTTTAATTCTGTCAATTTTGCTTATTGTATTTTGGTGCTCTGTTAAGTATTTTGTGTTTATAATTGTTATATCTTCCTGATGAATTGACCCTTTAAACATTATGAAATATCCCTCTTTGTTTCTACCAACATTTCTCATCTTCATCTTTGTTAATGTACGCATACCAGCTACCTCCTGAATTGTGTACTATGTGTTTTTTCTTATACCCTTTGATTTTCAAATTATTTGTGCCTTTGCATCTAAAATGTGTCTTCTATATACAGCATATAGTTGGAGATTGTCTTTTTTTTTCTAATCCAGTCTGACAATCTGTGCCTTTGTCAATTTATGTATAATTTTGATAGGGTTAGATTTATGTCTTCTGTTTTCTATTTTTCCTATATATTTCATGTTGATTTTGTTCCTGTTTCTCCTTTATTGCCTCCTTTTGTGTTAAATAGAAATTTTTTAGTGTACCATTTTAATTATTTTATTGATTTTATCTTTAAAAGTTGTTTCTTAATTGTTTCTGTAGAATTCTTCTGTAATATGCTCTTATTTTATCACAGTCTACTTCAGATTATTACTAAATTTGTTTGGGTAAAATGTAAAAAATGTTCTACAATATTGTTCCATTTCCTTCCCCTCCTTTATGCTATTATTGTCTTCTTATAGCTATATATATATATATATATATATGCAACAAACCCCAAAAGATACTGTTATAATTATTGTTTTATGCAATCATGTCTTTTAAATTAAAAATTAAAAAAAGAAATGAAAAATGTATAATTTTTTCCAGTTACCCACTTATTTTTATTTTCCAGTGATATTTCTTTATGTAGATTCTAGTTACCAGTTGGCGTTTTCTTCTCAGTTCTAATGACCTCCTCTAGTACAATATGTCTGATAAGGCAGGTCACTACTAACAAATTCTGTCTTTAATTGAGAGTATCTTTATTTTATGTTAATTTCTGAAAGAGTTTTTACTGGATATAGAATTCTTGGTATTCACCAACAATTTTTTTTTAGCACTCTGATATTTAGCCATTAATCATACTGTTGTTCCCCTGTATATGAGTTATTGTTTTCTTACTGTTTCCAAGATTTTCTTATTGTCTTTTTCTTTCAACTGTTTGACTCTGATATGTCTAGGTGGGGATCTTCTATATTTATTCCATTTAAGGCTTATTGAGATTCCCTAGATCAATAGATTAATGTTTCTTGTGTTCATGTCTTCAAATGTTCTTTTCTGCTCCTTCTTCCCTCTCCCCAACCCCAGCTGCCTTCTCAGGCTTTCAATATGTCTATGTTGGTTCACTTAATAATGTCTCACAGGTTTTGAGGCTCTATTAATTTTTTAAAATTCTGTTTCTGTTCTTCAGATTAGACAATCTCTATTAATTTATGTTCAAGTTCAGATTCTTTGCAGCTTGAGTCTGCTGTAGTGTACTTCTAGTGAATTTTTCATTTCAGTTACTGTATTTTACAACTGCAAATTTTCATTTGGCTCCTTTTGAAAATATTTCTTCATTCAGATTGTCTATTTCTCAACTCGTTGTATACTTTGCTTAAATTTTTGAAATATTTTTCTTTCTTTCTTTTTTTAAATAATAACTGCTTTGAAGTCTTTGTCTGCTAAGTCAACCATCTGGGCCCACTCGGTTTCCATTGACTGCTTTATTTTCTTTTTCGTTTTTTTTTTCTTTAAAGATTTTTATTGGGGAATTGGGGGAAGGGGAACAGAGAAGTTGCTATCCTTTTGTTCTTCAGTCTAGTTGTGGAGGACGTTGCTTCACTGGCCCAAGTTGGCACCATCATTGCGCTCTTCCCGGGTGAGGCAGATCAGTCACTGGCTTCTGAACAGCTGCTCACTGCAGCTGCTGGCCGCTCACGCTGGCTGCTGGCTACACACGGTAGCCCATGGCAACCCACTGCAGCAGGGGCTGCAGCCTACGCTGTCACCGGCGACTCACGGCAGCCCAGCTCCAGGTTGAGTTGTTGTTCAGCATCTTAGCTGTAGAGGGCAGTGTCACTGGCTCTTATATGTGGGATCCGAACCGGGGCCCTCTTGCGTCCCAAGCCAGCTCTTAACCAACGCGCCACTCGGCCGACCCTCAACTGCTTTATTTTCTTGAATAAGAGTTACACTTTCCTATTTTTTTGCATGTATCCTAATTTTTAAGTAGATATCTAAAATATATTGCAACAGCTCTGGAATTATTTTGCCCCCTGGGAGGGGTGGTGGTGGTGGTGGTGGTTTAGTAATTTGCCTGCAGTTTAGTAAATCTGCGGAATCTGTCTCCTTAAGAGTGGATGGCTGCTGGTAAATGTTTTTTTATTTTTAAGCCTGGCTTCGTTGGGATCATCCCTGTGTCTGCATCAGTCAGTGATAGGCCGATAATTGGTCAGACACTGGGCTCAAACACCTTGAGCCAGTAAGCTTCCAATATTTATCAGTGGACCAGTGTATGGGCAGAGGAATACATTCAAAGTCTGCTCTTTTACTTTCCACTGGGCCCTCTCACATCTTCTCTGCATGAGCAGACAGAAAGGAAGGGATGTGTGAAGAGCTTATCAAGGTCCTCTCTGTCTCATTTCCTGTGTCTTCTTGTTAAATTCTGATTAACCTGCTGGTCTGTTGCTTGCTCCATCTAGGACTGCAACCACAGGCTCAGAGCGGCTGTCCTTTTCTGTTTGTTTGCTGCTGAGATTGTTGTTGTTACTCATAATTAACCATTCATATGGAATTTTTAGAGACCCATTCACAAGCAGGTGAGCCTTCACTCAAGTGAGCAGTGCAGCTGCTGATTTTCATGAGTTATCCCACCCTAGAAGAACGGCTGCTCTGACTCCACTTGGTGGCAGGAATGACACTCTTACTGTTCTAACCTTGTTGTGGGAACCCAGACAAAGAGACAGGACACCAAGGCATGGGAAGCAACTTTTACTAATGCCGGCACTGGCTCAGCGGATTCACATCCAGAGGCTGAGCCCCAACTCAGGTGGGATTTGGGTTTATATACCCTGAGGTTTCCGGGTTCCTTATTAGGACATGTGGCCATTGTGCCAGTTCCTGACTGGCTCTCAGGCGAGGTAGGAATTTGGAAATGTTAAACGCGGAAGTCTTGCTGACCGTACAGTTCAGGAATGTCTTTGTCTGAAGCACGTGCAAAATCCTTGGTGACCACATGGTCTAGGAGGGTCTTTGTCTAGGGCCCATTGCCACAACCTGAGTTTCATAGATTATGAATAAACACTTCTTTGTTGTATGCTTTTGGTCAATTTCCATTGGTTGTTTTTGGCAGTTTTTTCCAGTTTTATAATTGCTTTTGAGGAGAGGATTGAACTCTTGCTCCACCACACTAGAACCTTATCTTCTTACTGGACAGACACAAATTTTACTGATCTCTGTGTTAGCTACTATTGGGGGGCCTGTGTCTACTTTATCCTTGCTTTACTATTTTTCTCTTTCAGAAACTTTTTGTAGATAATAAACTTTCAGGGTGCCTGCAGTTCCAAGGTCATCATTCCATCTTTGCATTTGAATAGCAAATGAACTATTTTTAGGATTGTTGAAAAACACCCAGCCTAAGAGAAAACTTATGAGTTTATTTGAGCCAAACTGACGATAATTGCTGGGAAGCAAAATCTCAATGGATTGAGAAAATGCTCCACATAATGGAGGTTTGCAGCTTATTTTATACATAAAATCAAAGGAGGAAGGTTACATGAAATCCACTGGTGATAGATTAAGGGGGTGGGAGAAAGCAAAGTGGGGAAACCTCTGGGATTGGATAAAAGTAAATAGGAGAGACAGGTACTTCTTTTACATTGGTGGGTGCAGGATAGCAAACAGTTAGCTTTTTACAGCACGTAGAGATGGTAATCAGGAGAGGAGCATAATAATGAGGAATTTTGCAGTTTCCAGCTCTGGTCCAGAAAAAAGATTACTGACATTCCTAAGATGTTATCTTAGGTGCAAAAAAACAACAGACAGGTCCACTGAAAGGCACAGATTAACTTTATGAAGTAAGCTAAAGATGTGACTTCCCACCATGACCCACTTAGTTAATAAAATTTTTTTGCTCATTCCATCTTATGTAGCTATTTTCAGTCTCTTGAGCTTGTCAGGTTAATACATGGCCTCTTTTCTGTCCACACTTTCCCCTTTTGGTCATAAATGAATCCAAAGTATGCATTGATAACCTTCCTTTTGGTTGGATAGTGTGGTCCCACAGTGCTAAGAAGGCTCATTCCTAAGTAGTCTTAGTGTCAGCGATTATCTTGCTGAATGTTGGACCACTGGGGATGGGGCAAGACTATAACCTCAGATGGTAGTCAAGGTCAAATTTTTATTTACATTTAAAAGAAAATGTGAGCAAATGGGAGGCAGTCAGATCCTATATGTCTTCATTAAATATATTTTGGGTCATTTCTAATCTTTGAGGTATCATGCTCCAAGTTTTTTCTCTGTCTGTCTTATGTTGCCTTTTGTATTTAGTATAACATGTACAAACTAGGACCAAAAACAATAGTATTAAACCAGTAACACCGACTAGGAGCAGAAAATGTCTATTAGACAAGTATGAGTCTGAGGGGAACAAACATCCTCACCAACCAAAGAAACCTTTACATGCATTATCATAATTTTTATTTATTTTTTTAAAGATTTTTTTATTGGGGAATTGGGGGGATGGGAA
>NW_017732550.1:37914-43827 GCF_001890085.2 Hipposideros armiger
TCAGCAGCTGCTCAGCTCGGGCTGGACTCGAACCGCTGTTGCTCAGAGCTCAAACTCTTGAGCGAGCTCTTAACCAACTGAGCCACTCGGCCGGCCCTAAGGCTGGAGTTTTTAATTGATGTCATGTCCAATGGACAAAATTTCTCGGTTGTGAGTCATGGTTTTTGAAGTCTTCATCTCACAGGAGCACATTGAAATGAATCAGTTACTAATTTAATAATTTCTTTAAGATAATTGATGAGTCTTTGATAACGTAGAATGCCTCCTTTTAGCAAAGTTGGTTCATATGTCCCTTCACATAGGGTGAACAATGACTAAGGTGGAGAAAGCCTGTGTTTACCCAAAGGAGTATATCTCAGGTAGAGAAGCACTATAAGGAGAGCTTTTGGCCAAGGGAGATTAAAATAAAGCTTCTAAAATTTTACCTAGTTGAGTTTTAATTTACCATTTGTACATTCTTCCAATCCAGAGGACTAAGGTGATAAGCATAATGAAAACGCTGTAAAATAAGCCAAATATTACAAACAGATTATATTATTGGCCCAGTGAAATAAGTCCCTGAGTTACTATGTAATTCACAGGGAATTCTCTGAGTATTACTTATTATTTTAAATAACTTCCCTACCACTGAGGCTGTTGCTCTCCTGCAAGGGAATGTCTTGACCCAGTGAGACATCATACAAATCATAACTAATACATATTTGTATCCTTGAGATGCTGGCATTGGATAAAATCCAATTACCATACCACAAATGTACCTAAAAGAAACAAGAAATGTCTTTGGGACCCATGGAGTGATTTTCCAGGGTTCTATTTTGGACAGAAAGAACATCTGCTATACACCTTATGAGCTATGGTAGGAGGTTTCTGATATTCTTTGCTCCATGAAACCATCTTTCCAAGACCCCAATGTGTTAGCTCATATACATGCTAAGCTATATCTGTTTGGGTCAAATTTCCCTCTTTTTGTTGCTATATTTTCTTTTCTTCTGCAGCTGCCTATTGGAACTGTAAAAAAGTATTTTATTGATTTAATAGGGAGAAGAAATATTCTCAAGTCTGGATAATTTAACTGTTTATTACTGCTGGTCTAGCTGCAGTATTGACTAAATTATTTTCTTTTCCTTCTATGATGATAGCCTTAGAATGTCCTGGAATTTTGAAAATTGCCAATTGTTTTGGTTGCTGTATGAAATCTAATTTAAATTCTGCAACCTGTTTTCCATTCTTATGGGCTGCCCTGAGAAAGTTAAGAAGCCTCACTGCTTCCATAAGTTGTGAGCTACACCAAAGGTATAGCAACTATCAGTGTAAATATTGGCTATTTGACCTTTGGCTCATTTACAAGCTCCTGTTAGATCCATTCATTCAGCTTGTTGGGCTGATCTTATTTAGTAAATAAGAAACTTAAATTTATGTTTACCATGAAAGTTATTGCATATAGCATAAGAATAAATCATCCACATATTGGATTAGAGTAGAATTTCTGAGAAATTCAACATTATTCAAATCAGCTTTTAGTACCTGAGAGAAATAGGTGGGACTCTGTATACCCACCCCTGGGGCATTACTATCCAAGTAAACTCTGATCTTCCCAGGTGGGAAAGCAAAAAGGTGTTTTTTTGTCTTTTTCACAGGAATGCTGAAATGGGCATTACATATATCTATCACTGAAAAATATTGGCAATACACACAGGAATAGCTGATAATAGGGTATGTGAACTTGGAACCATAGGATATTTATTTATAGCTGAGATTCTGTGCAAATCTCCATCCTTTCCCACTGGGTTTCTTTATTGGAAGGATAGAATCACAGGTGCTCATACATGGAATTATAAGCCTCCCCTCCCTTAAAGGTAATCTTGTACAATGAGCAAATTCAAGCTGGTGTATCAGGCCACAAAGGATATTGGCAAATATTAGGTAGAGGCAAAGTATTATCAATAGTTATTTTATTAGGAGTGGCTGACTTAATCTTGCCAATCAATACCTGTACTGGAAAAAAGCCTAAAATTGTATTGAAACATCCTGTAACAAACATTCTGTCAGTATCAAGACTAGTTTTCGCTTCTGGGCCTGGTGGGGTGACCCTGTGCCCAAGCTGAGCTGCTGCTGAGCTGCCCTGCCAACAGGTGGCAAAATCGCTTAGCTGGTGAGAGGATGTACTCCTAACAACAAGATTGCCTGTTTGACTCCTGCTCAAGATGGTGAGCTATGCCTACCCACAACTAAAATTGAACACGGCACCTTGAGCTGAGCTGCCCTGAGCTGCCAACCAGCGACCAGATGGCTCAGTGGTTAGAGCGCGTGCTCTTAGCAACAAGGTTTCTGGTTCAACTCCCTCAAGGGATGGTGGGCTACGCCCATCCGCAACTAAGCTTGAACACAGCACCTTGAGCTGAGTGGCCGCAAACTGCCCAATGGATGACCGGATGGCGACTGGACTTGGAGCTGAGCTAGGTGCGCCCTCCACAACTTAGATAGAAGGACAACAATTTGGCTGTTTCCCTTTCCCAACTTCCCACCACTGTTCCACTTCCCCAATAAAAATCTTTAAAAAAACCAAAAATTTAAAAAAGTTTTAAAAAAAGGTTTTGGTTTTTGTTTTGCAAACTTATAACTTTCCCAGTTCCTTAGTTTGTCTCTTTTAAAATCACTATTTCCCCTATCTGATTCATTTAGTCCTAAATACATTTCACCCTTCCGGAAGGATATGTGAGCATCATTGGTTAGAAAGTCTCACCACTATCAGGTGAGTTGGGGCAGATTTGAGTAGTAAAAATAGATGTTGTCCCTTAACATTTCCTAGTTGGAAGGGAACAGGGTCTGATTTAAAAACGGAAATTGGTTGATTAGATGTCCCTATACCATTTGTACAGGAGCTTTACTCCAAGGGGGAGGGCAATTTAGCCGGGTGGTGTTAACAGATAAACTAGCCCCAGTGTTAGTAAGAAGGGGAAATGCCTTCATAATCCTTGGAGCAGCCCTATGCTTACTTCTCTTTCCTTTCTTTTTTTTAATCTTATTTTGGTTTTCTATATATAATCCTTAAGGTGGCCTGGCTTTTGACAATAAAGGCACATTTCTCTACAGGAGTTTCCCTAGTAAACCTTTAATAATTCTGTTGCTTTGCTCTCAGAAACCAGTAGGTGCATTAATTGGAATAAATAAAAAAAGCCAGGATTATATGTTCTAACACTTAATTCAAATTCCTTTGTGAACTCATCAGGGTCCTAGAGAGGGTTGGGGGAATCTTTAGATTTCTTAGTTCTGCCTGCATACAACAACTCCACCCAAGACCAGCTCCTCTTTCAAAAGGGAGCTGCAACAAAGGTGCAGAAAAGAGAGACAGGAAAAGGAGAGCAAGTCCAGACAAGTAAAGCAAACATTGTGACAGTTGAAGAGGGAAAAGAGGGATGTTGGCATTTAGTAGCTTCAGAAACCTTTAGTTCAGAAACAGTCTCAAATTTTTTCTTACTAACTTCCTGGAGAGAAGAACTCTCTGTACCGTTTCAGAAACTTCTGTTTGCCAATTGAGGTAAGCCTCCCATACCATTTAGTTTGACTTTTTCTTTTTTTAAAGATTTTTATTGGGGAATTGGGGGAAGGGGAACAGACAAGTTGCTGTCGTTTTGTTCTTCAGTCTAGTTGTGGAGGACGTTGCTTCACNTCTAGTTGTGGAGGATGTTGCCTCACCGGCCCAAGTTGGCACCATCATTGCGCTCCTCCCGGGCGAGGCACATCAGTCTCTGGCTTCTGGACGGCCGCTCACTGCGGCTGCTGGCCGTTCACGCTGGCTGCTGGCTATATACGGTAGCCCATGGCAACCCACTGCCACAGGGGCTGCAGCCTACGCCATTGCCGGCAACCCACAGCAGCCCAGGTCCAGGTTGAGCTGTTGTTCAGCATCTTAGCTGTGGAGGGCAGTGTCACTGGCCCTCACATGTGGGATCCAAACCGGGGCCTTCTGGCATTCCAAGCCAGTTCTTAACCATCGCGTCACTCGGCCGGCCCTATCATAATTTTTTATTGTTAATATGTTTTCCTCCCTCGTTTTATTGCTATTTGTACCTTATGATAAGTTTGGCTAGATAAATGAAGACTATTATTTCATGATCTAGAAGTTCTAATTTTTCTTTTGGCCAATTAGTTTCCATAGAAATGACTTCATGGAAAGGATTAAGTTTAATTTCCCAATACATTGGATTTTCAGTATCAATATTATCATGGGATTTGTTAGCCTCAGGCAAAGTTAATTTGCCTATGATTTTAGTATTACACCATATTCCTATAGTATTTACTGTAAACCTGGTGTCATTAACAATAGAAATCAGTATGATAAAATTTTCTAACACTTCCCAATGTAAAAGTCCTCTTCCCATATACCATATATTGTTTGTTGAGGTGGATACAATGAACCAGGATTGGGTGACTTCAGAATTCCATATAATGGGGGACATAACCATTTACCTTTTTCGATTTAATATGCCCTATCTAGTTTACATTGGAAGCACTCAAGTGTCATTCATTAATCTGATTTCTGCAAGTAGTATAACTGGCAACTATAACTTTGTTTAATAGGGGCCAAGGCTGTAAGAACATAATAGTATACATTACAATTACTACCTAAACATTTTTAGAGGCCAGAACAGTAAGAGTTCTATAAATAAATTTTCTGTGCCTCAACAAGCATTATAGAGGGCCATTAAAAAAAAAAAAAAGAGCTGGCCGAGTGGCACGTTGGTTAAAAGCTGGCTTGGGATGCCAGTTCTGAGCAGCAGTGCCCAGGTTTGGATCCCACATGAGGGCCAGTGACACTGTTCTTTACAGCTAAGATGGTGAACAACAGCTCGACCTGGAGCTGGGCTGCCATGAGTCGCCCACGACGGCGTAAGCTGCAGCCTCTGCTGCAGTGGACTGCCATAAGCTACTGTGAGTGGCAGGCAGCCAGTGTGAGCGGCCAGGCAGCCGGCATGAGCTGCCAAGAGCCGCCGTGAGCAGCTGTCCAATGACCGGCAACCGATCTGCCTCATTCGGGAAGAGTGCAATGATAATATCAACATGGGCCAGTGAAGTAACGTCTTCCACAACTAGACTGAAGAACAAAATGACAGCAATTTGTCAGTTCCCCTTCCCCGATTCCCCAACACTGTTCCCCTCCCCCAATTCCCCAATAAAATCTTAAAAATATATATATATTTTTTTATATATATAAAATATATATATATTTATATAAAATATATATATATTTATATAAAATATATTTTTTATATAAATATATATATATATATATCCACTTCAGCTTCTATCTGAATTAATATAGTTAGTACTCTATGTTGAGTTAGGGGATAAGCATAATTGGGTTCTAATATTTATATATATAACATTCTTTTCTCAATATTTTTTTTCCATTAACCTATGACTTTACTCGTCCTTCTCGGTTTGTCTCCTTTTCCTCATTCAGAAATAATCAACTTACTAGTACAAACTACTTCCTTTTTACCTCTCTCAAAAATACACACACATCCCTTTCTTCCTTCTTTAATAACATTCCTTCTAAATTTCAAAACCATAAAAATATTGGTAATAAAGAAGTTATATGCCTTTAGCAATTATTAACAGTTGGGCTATATAAGCACAGGTTTTGAGAAAAGCCTAAAGAACAAGTATAATTATCATTATTACTAATATTATTAGCAGACAGGTAAAGACAATCAAACAAATGGTTATTTAAGTTCAATATCAATTATGTAGATATACAGGCCTTCTCGATGTCTTGGGTTAGCTGTCTATCCTTGATATTGGCGGCTTCTCATCCTTGAGGAGTCTTTGATATCCATTGATGGGTCCTTTCTGACAAGGCTGGAGTTTTTATTTATTTATTTATTTATTTATTTATTTATTTATTTATTT
>NW_017732550.1:48027-62022 GCF_001890085.2 Hipposideros armiger
AGGGCAGTGTCACTGGCCCTCATATGTGGGATCCGAACCGGGGCCCTCTGGCGTCCCAAGCCAGCTCTCAACCATCGCGCCACTCGGCCGGCCCTGACTTTTTTTTTTTTTAAGATTTTATTGGAGAATTGGGGAAAGAGAACAGTGTTGGGGAATTGGAGAAGGGGAACAGCCAAGTTGTTATCCTTCTATCTTAGTTGTGGAGGGTGCAGCTAGCTCAGCTCCAAGTCCAGTCACCATCCGGTCATCCATTGGCAGCTCGCGGCCACTCAGCTCAAGGTGCTGTGTTCAATCTTAATTGCAGGTGGGCATAGCCCACCATCCCTTGAGGGAGTCGAACCAGAAACCTTGTTGCTAAGAGCACGTGCTCTAACCACTGAGCCATCTGGTTGCCGGTTGGCAGCTCAGGGCAGCTCAGCTGAAGGTGCCGTGTTCAATCTTAGTTGCAGGTGGTCGTAGCCCATCATGCTATGCGGGAGCCTAATCGGCAAACTTGTTGTCAAGGGCACGTGCTCTCACCAGCTGAGCCATCCTGCCACCTGTTGGCAGGGCACCTCAGTGGCAGCTCAGCTTGGGCACAGCTCACTAGTCCATGTGGGAATCGAACCTGAGACCCTGTTGCTCAGAGCTTGTGCTGTTAACCAACTGAGCCACTTGGCCAGCCCCTAGTTTCACTTTTAAGCCGGCTTTTTCTAATTGTGCACACAAATATGACATTTACAAGTAAATGTCAAAAAAGCTCCATTTTGGCCATCTTAAGTTGATATCACTTCTAAATAAATCTTTCCACATCTGTAAGGACTTGCAAAACTCCTAGAAACTGTACGCCTATCTGCAGGAGAATAATGGCTCTGGAGTCTGGGAGCTTGTCGGCCTTTGAGGCACAATTTCCCATGCTAATATTTAGATTTCTTTTGAGATCTGCAGAGTCTGAACAAATATCTAGTGACATTATGTAGTGGGTTGAAGTGTGTTGCTTATGGGTTGAGCTCCAAGGGGCTGTCACCTCCCAAGTCACTTCAACCCTCTTATGTGCCTCGGTTTCTCTCCCCAGCTGTCTCGTACAACCGTGAGGACTCAGAGCACTAGGTTACCAGCCTTTATGTGCACGTCCCCAGACGAGTCCAATGTTTAATTACAGTTGTGTTGGAATTCCCTATGGGACCACTGCACTTTTTGAGGGGTGCCCTCAAACACATCCACAAAGATTCTTAGTCACCTAAGAATACCTGAAATTCAAGCTGGAGGGAGTAAATGCCCCTAATCTTCAGAATTGAACAAATTCAGACTCTCACTTATTCAGCAAAAAGTTTTGTTCAGACTCACAGTAAACAATTCCAATTGAAAAGCCAAAATTAAAACCAGCCACCCATTTTTTTCTCCTCTCCAAGAGTCACGTTAACTCTTGTCCTTAACCTGGGTTATCTCAACCCTGCCACCTCCAGAATTTAAAAACAGCTCAAATAAAGTCATGGCTTCCTACGTGAAAACAGGGAGGTCTGGAATTCCAAGAAAAACTTGGGTGACCAAGTTTACCTGATGTGAAGCAGGGAGTCAGTGGGGCACAATGGATCCCTGCTGGTACCTAGCATGGAATCCAGGTCCGCAGGGTGTTCCTGGGTGGGCTTCTTTGGAATTCTGCCCAACTATGCCAAGTAAAGTCAATGAAAAACATCCAGCCTAAGAGAAAACTTATGAGTTTATTTGAACCAAACTGACAATTGCCGGGAAGCAAAATCTCAACGGATTGAGAAAATACTCCATGAAATGGCAGTTTGCAGCTTATTTTATACATTAGAGTCAAAGGAGGAAGGTTATATGACATCCATTGGTGATAGATTAAGGGGGTGAGAGAAAGCAAAGTGGGGAAATTTCTGGGATTGGATAAAAGTAAATGGGAAAGATAGTGTTGTGGGGAACCCAGACAAAGAGACAGGACACCAAGGCGTGGGAAGCAACTTTTACTAATGCCGGCACTGGCTCAGTGGATTCACATCCAGAGGCTGAGCCCCCACCCGGGCGGGACTCGGGGCTATATACCCTGAGGTTTCTGGGTTGGCAGTTAAGGTTCCTTATTAGGACATGCAGCCTTGTGCCAGTTCTTGACTGGCTCCCAGGTGAGGTAGGAATTCGGAAATATTAAACGCAGAAGTCTTGCTGACTATACAGTCCAGGAATGTCTTTGTCTGAAGCCAGCGCAAAATCCTTAGTGACCACATGGTCTGGGAAGGCTTTTGTCTAGGGCTCACTGCCACAATAGGTACTTCTTTTGTTGCAGGGAACCCAAGACAGAGACAGGACACCAAGACTTGGGAAGAAACTTTCATTAATGCCAGCACTGGCTCAGCAGATTTACATCCAGACGCTGAGCCCCAACCCGGGTGGGACTCGGGGCTATATACTCTGAAGTTTCCAGGTTGGCAGCTAAGATTTATTATTAGGACATGTGGCCATTGTTCCAGTTCCTGACTGGCTCCCGGGTGAGGTAGGAATTTGGAAATATTAAATGCGAAAGTCTTGATGACCATATGTCCAGGAATGTCTTTGTCTGAAGCCCGCATGAAATCCTTAGTGACCACATGGTCTGGGAAGGCCTTTGTCTAGGGCCCACTGCCAGACTTTTACATAGGCAAGTGCAGGATAGTTAGCAGTTAGCTTTTTACAGCACATAGAGATGGTAATCAGGAGACAAGCATAATAATGAGGAATTTTGCAGTTTTCAGCTCTGGCCCAGAAAAAGGATTACTGACATTCCAAAGATGTTAATATAGGTGCAAAAAAACAACAGACAGGCCCACTGAAAAGGCAACGGTTAACTTTATGAAGGAAGCTAAAGATGTGACTTCCTGCCATGGCCCACTTAGTTATGAAATTTTTTTATGCTCAGCCATCTTATGTGGTTATTTTCAGTCTCCTGAGCTTGTCATATTAATATCTGGCCCCTTTTCTGTCCACAGGATTATAGATTTATATCCCTACCCCCGTACACACACACTACCATCACCACCAAATCCATCGCTTTCTAAAATCAAAAGTTGCAGATAAGACTGATGCCCATCTGATTCTTTTTCTTTTTTCCACTACACTATGACTTCCTCTAGAGTCTTCTAAAACTCTTTTTTAATCATTAGCGTTCATATCAAGGTGTCCATGTGGGGACATTTTTGTTGTGTCTGCTCGCTCGTGGGTCATGAAAGAATTCACAAGTCAGATAGAAATATAGAAAATTTATTAAAGTAAGAGGAGTTTTGGCTAGGCAGAATCTGCTGGAAACTACTGCAAATTACTGCGAACTACTGCATGGAGTCTTTGTTTGGTCCCAAGTTTTGTATTTTCCTGTAGTTGGGGGTGGGGGGAGGTGTGGTAAAGCTGGTTATCACAACCTTTGCATAAGTTATGTAGATTTAAGTAGGAGCCATACATTATATAGATTTAAGTTGGAGAGTGGATTCCATACAGATGCATAACCTCTCCCAAGTCACATGGCCAGCACTGGGCCTAAGTAAATAGAACCATTGAAACCAGTATGCATAGTAAATGTACAGCAACCAGAACCATTAAGAGGCTAAGAAAGAAAAGAAAGCTTTCAAAAAGTCTCAATCTAAATTACACTTATTAATTTGAATTACACCAGAGATCCAAATCTCAAAAATAGAAGATTTAATGCCACCATTATAATCCCGCCTTAACAATTATTGTTTTCACAGCAGCTTAACCCTCCGTGGGGCTCAACTGATCTCACAGATTCATTGCACACAATTTTTCAAATATCTAACGCTTAACTTAAGTATCATGACTCATCGCTTTTGTATCTTACCCCTCTACTGTAACCTATCGCCAGTGGTGTTTGTGACTTAGTACAGTAAAGATGTATTTCATTGCAGCATCTTTAATTTCACAGATTTGTTGTGCCTATTTGAGATATTTTTTATATTTTTTCAACAGGTTTTTTTTATATAGTACTATCCTTTCAGGCATCCCAGAAAGACATTGTAAGTATACTTTTCTTATTGAAACTTAGTAATTAGGTATTTTATTTTCTAATTAATCTGACAGATTCATTGTGCCTGTTTAGGGTAATATTTTTCCTTTGTAGGTTTTACCTTCTAAAATGGCTCAACCTAAAATTTTATAATTCAGATGACCTGAAAGATGCTGAGATATTGCTACAGATGTTGGTGGAGCCTGATAATGATGAAAATGAACTTGAATTTGAAAATGAAAGTGACACAGATGGTGAAGATCAAGTTGAAGAACGAGACCAAAATTCTGACACTGAGCAAGAATGTTCTCCTTCAAAATGTGATCAAGAAAGTAGGAACAAAGAAATAGATGACTATTTTACTGGGAAAGATAAAATATAAGTGGCATTATTGCACAAGTGCTATACCTAGAGAATGGAAATGAAGTTTAAAAAAGACGTTTATTTTTGAAACAGTTGAGTAATGTTGATGAAAAATATCCAACCTAAGAGAAAACTTGTAAGAGTTTATTTGAGCGAAACTGTCAACAATTGACGGGAAGCAAAATCTGAACAGATTGAGAAAATGCTCTGCAAAATGGCGGTTTGCAGTTTATTTTATACATAAAATCAAAGGAGGAAGGTTACATGAAATCCACTGGTGACAGATTAAGGGGGTGGGAGAGAGCAAAGCAGGGAAACCTCTGGGGTTGGATAAAAGTACATTGGAGAGACAGGTACTTCCTTTACATAGGTGGGTGCAGGATAGCTAACAGTTAGCTTTTTACTGCACAAAGGAATGGTAATTAGGAGACAAGCATAATAATGAGGACTTTTGCAGTTTTCAGCTCTGGTCTGGAAAAAGGATTAAAGATGCTGTCTTAGGTGCAGAAAAACAGAGACTCACTGAAAAGGCATAGACTACTTTTATGAAGTAAGCTAAAGATGTGACTTCCCACCATGCCCCACTAGGTTATGAAGGTTTTTATGCTCATGCCATCTTATGTGGTTCTTTTTAATCTTCTGAGCTTGTCAAGTTTAACCTGCGGCCCCTTTTCCATCCACAGTAGGGAATTGGTAGCCAAACATATGAACCAAAGAGCCACAACAAATAAGGGAATTCCTTCACTTCTCCAACAAAAATTGCTGAAGTTTACTACACCTGCTGTCAAAGTTCAAGCAGAAGAACCTGAGGCCACCACTTTGTCAAACAAAAGAAAACAGTGTGCACCTTGCGTAGCAAACAAAAGACAAAGGTATTCCAAATACTTCTGTAAACTTTGCAAACAACTTTTGTGTTTACAACATGCAACAATGATTTGTGAACATTGTTTCAACTCGAAATTCGATGGCAATGAAGCTGATGAAGAGCAATCAGATTAGTTTTTTGTTGTTGTATTAAATGACAAATTTTGTTTTAGTTTTATGTTTTTAATTTCTGTTGATTTTTATAATGAATTTATGTAATAAACATATTGTTTTTATTGTGGCAAAGTAACATTTCATTCTGAATAAATAATAAGCATGCTTACACATTATTTTCAATCATTTTCAATTTAAATAAATAAATGTCATACACACATCTAGTTAGATGCATTGCGTCCAAACTTGTAACTTTTGCATTGCGCCCGATGGAGGGTTAAAGAGCCTTCCTCCATGATTTTTTCCCCTCTTAATTTGTACTTGTTGATTTTTTTACACTGAGTTCTGTTCTATCTTCCATTTCACTAGTTTGATCTTACCCTGTGACCACAATTTTATAATTTTAAATTATACCGGTCATATTTTTACTTTCCAGAAATTCTCATAAGTTCTTGTTTTAATGAATAATATAGTTTTGTTTTTATTAATATTTTTATTAAATGTACACATAAGAGCATACGTGTAGGTACTGGTAAAAATAAAAAATCAAATATCTTACACCCACTATCTGGCTTAAGAAATCAAATATTTTTAGTACTTGAGTTCTACCTTAATTTCATTGTTATCAAAGAATATATTCTGTATCATTTCTATCCTTTGTTGAGGTTTGATTTGTGGTTCAGCATGTCAATTATGGTAAATGTTCCAATGTACTTTAAAAAAAGTATATCCTATAGTTGTTAATATAGTATTATATATATATGTCAATTTTGTCAACTTTATTTTTTTTCAAGTCTTCTATATCCTTATCTTTAAATTCTGTTTCTTCTCCCTGTTACTAGATGGAGTCTGTTAAAGTCTTCATATATGATTATGGATGTATTTCTTTCTCCTCTTTTCTGTCTGTTTTTGCTTATTATATGTCAATGCTGTTTTATATATACACATATTTAGGACTGTTTTATGCTGTTGATTCGAAACTTTTGTAACTTTGATAGGTCCCTTTTTATCTCTGGTCTTATTTTTTTAGATGTATACATTAAAGTTAGTAAAATGCTTAAATCTTGTGTATAGCTTCATTCATTTTTACATGTACACACACACACACACACACACACACACACACACACACACACACACACACACACACCCTGTGAAACCATTACTCAGATCAGGATGTAGAACAATTCTACCCTGCCAGAAAGTATCCTGCCCCTTCCCAGTTAACTACTATTCTGAATTCTATCACATATTAGTTTTGCTTGTTGTTAAACTTCATATAATGGAACCATGCAGTATGCATTCTTACACTGGCTTCTTTTCAGCACATGTATGTTATTACATACATATTTGTTGCTGAGTTTTCCATTGTGTGTACGCTGCAATTAATTTATGTATTCTACTGATTTACATTTGTGGGGGTGTTTGGGGGGGCAGGGGTGCTATTATGGTTAACATTTTTGTACAGATCCTTTTTGTTTGACCTATATGCTCATCCTTTTAGGGCATACGCCCAGTAGTAAAATTATGGGGCCATAGAGTAGGTATATGTTTAACTTTTAACTGCCGCATTTCCAAAGTGGATGTACCATTTCATGCTGCCACCAACAAATGTATGAGAGTTCCAGTTGTGCTACAACCTTGCAAACATTTGGATTTGCCAGTCTTTATGTATTGGTATTACATTCTTGTTTTAATGTGCCTTTCACTAAATAATGTTGAGCACCTTTCACAAATTATTGGCCATTTGGATATTTCCTTTTGTGAAGTGCCTCTTCAAATGTGTTTTCCCTCCATTTAAAAGAAATTTAGTTGTACTTTTCTTACTGTATTTTTTCCCTTTTTAAAAAATCTAGATGAGTTTTCAGTTACATGTATTACAAATATCTTTTCCCAATTTGGCTTACCTTTTCATATGTGTATTTTGTTGAGAAGCTCTGATTCATCATTTTTCTTGGGCTAGATTTTTTTTGGATATTTTTCCTGACAAAAATGCTAGCTTGGCAGTAATTTTAACACCTTGAGAATGTCAATTCATTGTCTTTTTGTTTTTTAATTTCAGGTGTACAAAACAATGCAATAGTTATACATTTCACCCCTCAAAATGACAACTCCCCTCCCCAATTCACTGCCCCCCCAACATACATAGCTATTATAATTCCATTGACTCCACTCTCCACACTATACTCCACATTCCATGACCATATACATATATTAAATTATAGTTGACATACAACATTATTCAGCTTCAGCTTCAGGTGAACAGTGCAGTGGTCAAGCCTCTACACTGTCCATGAAGTGGTCTCCCTAACAAGACATGTGTCCACTTGACACCCTACAAAGTATTTACAACGTTATTGATTATACTCCCCAAACTGTCTGTCATTGTCCCTGAGGCAACCTTGTAGTTACCAATTTATACTGTCTAATCCCTTCCCCTTCTCTCTCATCCCTACCCCCCACCGGTCTCACAACCATCAGATTTTCCTCTATATCTCTGAGATTATTTCTATTTACTTTGCTCATTTATTCAGTTCTTTAGATTCCACATATAAGTGAGATCATATGGTATTTGTCTTTCTCCGACTGACTTATTTCACTTAGTGTAATGTTCTCTAGGCCCATCCATATTGTTTCAAATGATAAGATTTCATTCTTCTTTATAGCTGAATAATACTCCATTGTGTAAATGTACCACAGTTTCTTAATCCAGTCGTCTACCTATGGGTATTTTGGTTGTTACCAAGTCTTGGCTATTGTAAATAGTGCTGTAATAAACATAGGGGTGCATATATTTTTTCAAGTTAGCATCTTGGGTTTCTCTGGATAGATACCTAAAAGTGGAATTGTTGGGTCATAAGATAGTTCCATTTTCAGTTTTTTGAGATACCTCCATATTGATTTCCATAGAGGCCGCACCAATCTGCAATCTCACCAACAGTGCACCAGGGTTCCCTTTTCTCCACAACCTCACCAGAACTTGTTTGTTGATTTATTGATGATAGCCATTGTGTCCGGAGTTAGGTGGTATTTCATTGTGGTTTTTATTTGCATTTCTCTAATGATTAGTGAGGCTGAGCATTTTTTCATATGCTTGTTGGTCATCTGTATGGCCTCTTTAAAGAAATGTCTCTTCATATCCTCTGCCCATTTTTTAATTGGGTTGTTTGTTTTTGTGGTGTTGAGTTGAATGAGTGTTTTATAAATTTTGGATATTAACCCCTTATCAGAGATATCGTTGACAATTATCTTCTTTCATTCAGTAAGCTGCCTTTTTGCTTTATTGATGGTTTCCTTTGCTGTGAAAAAACTTTTAAGTTTATTGTAAGCCTATATGTTTATTTTTTCTTTTATTTCTCTTGTCCAAGGGGATATATCATTAAAAATATTACTCAGGGTAATGTCTGCAAATGTACTCCCTATATTTTCTTCTAGGAGTTTTATGGTTTCAGGTACTACATTTAAGTCTTTAATCCATTTAGAATTTGTTTTTGTATATGGCATAAGGAGGTGGTCCAGTTTCATTTTTTTGCATGTGTCAGGCCAATTTTTTTCAGCACCATTTACTAAATAGACTATCTTTACCCCAATGTAAATCCTTGCTTTCATTGTCATAGTCTAAATGACCATATATGGATGGGTTTATTTCTGGGCTCTCTATTCTGTTCCATTGATCTATTGTATGTGTCTGTTATTATGCCAGTATGATACTGTTTTGTTTACTATACCCTTGTAGTATGATTTGATTTTGGGTAGTGTAATACCTTCCACTTTGTTCTTTTTTTTTTTAAGATTTTTTTAATTGGGGAATTGGGGAAGGGGAACAGTGTTGGGGAGTTGGGGAAGAGGAACAGCCAAGCTGTTGTTCTTCAATCTTAGTTGCAGGTAGGCGTAGCTTACCATCCCATGCTGGAGTCAAACTGGCAACCTTGTTAGGAGCACATGCTCTCATCATCTGAGCCACCTGTTGGCAGCTCAGCAGCAGCTCAGCTCGGGTGCAGCTCACTGGCCCATGTGAGAATCGAATTAGTGACCCTGTTGCTCAGAGCTTTCACTCTTCATCAACTGAGTCACTGGGCTGGTCCCCTTCCACTTTGTTCTTATTTCTCAAGATTTCCATGACTGTTAGGGGTCTTTTATAGTTCCATATAAATTGATTATATATACTATTTCTGAGGAAAATGTCGTTGGTAGTTTGGTAAGAATTGCGCTGAATCTATATATTGCTGTAGGTAGTATTGACATTTTAACTATGTTAATTCTTCCTATCCATGAACATGGTATGTATTTCCATCTTCTTTGATTTCTCTCTTTAGTGTCTTATAATTTTCCAAGTACAGGTTTTTTACTTCTTTGGTTAAATTTATTCCTTGGTATTTTTTTTTGAAGCAATTGTAAATGGGATTGATTTCTTGATTTTTTCTGATAGTTTATTATTGGTGTATACAAATGCACCTGGTTTCTGAATATTAACTTTGTATCCTGCTACTTTACTAAATCCATTTATCAGTTCTAATAGTTTTATGGTGGCGTCTTTGGGGTTCTCTATATATAGTATCATGTCATCTGCATATAATGACAATTTACCTTCTCCTTTCCAATTTGGATGCCTTTTATTTAATTTTCTTGTCTGGTTGCTGTGGCTAGAACTTCCCAGAACTATGTTGAATAGAAGTGGTAAAAGTGTCCAGCCTTGTCTTGTTCTGATCTTAAGGGAAAGATTTTAGCCTTTCCCCATTGAGTACAATGTTTGCTGTGGGCTTATCATATATGGCCTTTATTATGTTGAGATATGATCCCTCTAGTCCTCCCACATTGCTAAGAGTTTTTATCATAAATGGATGCTGAATTTTGTCAAATGCTTTTTCTGCATCTATTGATATGATCATATGATTTTTATTTTTGATTTTGTTAATGTGGTGTATCACATTAATTGATTTGTGGATATTGAACCAATTTTGCATACCAGGAATAAATCCCACTTAATCGTGGTGTATGATCTTTTTAATGTGCTGCTGAATCTGGTTTGCTAGTATTTTGTTGAGGATGTTTGCATTTATGTTCATTAGGGATATTGGCCTGTAGTTTCCTTGTTTTGTAATGTCTTTGTCTGATTTTGGGATGAGGGGAATAGTGGCCTTGTAAAATGTGCTTGGGAGCCTTCCCTCCTTCTGTATTTTTTGGAATAGTTTGAGGAGAATAGTTATTAATTCTTTTTTGAATGTTTTGTAAAATTCATCTGTGAAGCCATCTGGTCCAGGACTTTTGTTTGTTGGAAGCTTGTTGATTACTGATTCAATTTCTTTGTTCAGAGTTATGTTTCTTCTTGATTCAGTCTTGGAAGATTGTATGCTTCTAGAAATTTATTCATTTCTTCCAGAATGTCTAATTTGTTGGTATATAGTGGCTTATAGTATTTTCTTAAAATTTTATGTATTTCTGTGGCATCTGTTGTCACTTCTCCTCTTTCATTTCTGATTTTATTAATTTGGGTCCTCTTTCTTTTTCTTGCTGAGTCTGGCTAAGGGTTTGTTGATTTTGTTTATCTTTTAAACAACCCAGCTCTCAGTTTCATTGATCTTTTGTATTGCTTTTCTGGTCTCTATTTTATTTATTTCTGCTCTGGTCTTTATTATTTCCTTCCCTGTACTCCATCTGGGCTTATTTTGCTGTTCTTTTCCAGTTCCCTGAGGCATAAGGATAACCTGTTGATTTGAGATTTTTCTTGCTTCTTTAGGTAGGCCTGCACTGCCATGAACTCCCCTTGTAGAACTGCTTTCACTGCATCCCTTAGATTTTGTATTGTGGTGTTTTCATTTTCGTTTGTCTCAAGGTATCTTTTGATTTCCTCCTTGATCTCTTTTTTGACCCACTCGCTATTTAGTAGCATGTTAATCATCCTTTATGTATTTGTGTGCTTTCTGGATTTTGTCTTATAATTGATTTCTAGTTTTATAGCACTGTGGTCGGAGAAGATCTGTGATATGATTTCAATCTTCTTAAATTTATTGAGATTTGTTTTGTGGCATAACATGTGGTCTATCTTGGAAAACGTTCCACGTGCACTCGAGAAGAATGTATATTCTGTTGCTTTGGGGTGAAATGCTCTGAAAACATTGATTAAATCCAGCTGGTCTAAAGTGTCATTTAATACCACTGTTTCCGTGTTCATTTTCTTTTTTTCTTTTTTTTTTTTAAAGATTTTTATTGGGGAATTGGGGGATGGGAACAGCGCTGGGGAATTGGGGGGAAGGGGAACAGACAAGTTGCTGTCGTTTTGTTCTTCAGTCTAGCCGTGGAGGGCATTGCTTCACTGGCCCAAGTTGGCACCATCATTGCACTTTTCCCGGGCGAGGCAGACCAATCGCTGGCTTCTGGACAGCCGCTCATTGCGGCTGCTGGCTGCTCACGCTGGCTGCTGGCTACACACAGTAGTCCATGGCAACCCACTGCCACAGGGGCTGCAGCCTACGCCGTCGCCGGCCATTCTCGGCAGCCCAGGTCCAGGTCGAGCTGCTGTTCAGCATCCCAGCTGCGGAGGGCAGTGTCACTGGCCCTCACATGTGGGATCTGAACCAGGGCCCTTTGGCGTCCCAAGCCAGCTCCCAACCATCGCGCCACTCGGCTGGCCCCCGTGTTGATTTTCTGTCTGGAGGATCTGTCCATTGGTGACAACGGGGTGTTGAAGTCCCCTACTACGATAGTGCTACTGTAGATCTCTGACTTTATGTTGGTCATAAACTGTTTTATATATTTACGAGCTCATATGTTGGGTGGCTAAATGTTTACTAGGGTTATGTCCTCTTGTTGGATTGATTCCTTTATTATTATGTAGTGTCCTTCTTTATCTTTTATTGTAATCTTCATTTTATAGTCTATTTTGTCTGAAATAAGGATTGCTACTCCAGCTTTTTTTTCGTTTCCATTTGCTTGAAATATCTTATTCCATCCCTTTACTTTCAGTCTGTGTGTGTCTTTTGGTCTGAAATGAGTCTCTTGTAAACAGCCTATGCACGGGTTCTGTTTTCTTATCCACACAGCCATTTTATGTCTTTTGATTGGAGCATTTAGCCCATTCACGTTTTTTTTATTTTAAAGATTTTTATTGGGGGAATTGGGGGATGGGAACAGCGATGGGAATTGGGGGAAGGGGAACAGACAAGTTGCTGTCCTTTTGTTCTTCAGTCTAGTTGTGGAGGACGCTGCTTCACTGGCCCAATTTGGCACCATCATTGCACTTTTCCCGTAGCCCATTCACATTTAAAGTGATTATTGATAGGTACATATTTATTGCCATTTTGTTATTTATATTTCTGGTCATCCTTTGGTAGTATGTTTCCCCTTTTCTTCTGTTTAAAAAAGCCCTTGTAACATTTCCTGCAGTGCTGGTTTGGTGGTAATGAATTCCTTTAGCTTAATCTTTTCTGAGAAGCTCTTTATTTCTCCTTCAATTTTAAGTGATAGCCTTGCTGGGTAAAGCAAGGCTATCACTTAAAATTGGTTGTAGGCCCTTGTTTTTTCACCACTTTGAATATCTGCCACTCCCTTCTGGCCTGCAGATTTTCTGTAGAAAAGTCAACGGTTAGTCTTATAGGAGTTCTTTTGTTCCCTTGTATGTTACCTGCTGTTTTTCTTTCTTTTTTTTTTTAGATTTCTTTTTAAGATTTTTTATTTTATTTTATTTATTTATTTTAAAGACATTTTATTGGGGAACAGTGTGTTTTTCCAGGATCCATCAGCTCCAAGTCAAGTAGTTGTTTCAATCTAATTGTGGAGGGCATTTTTCCAGCACCCTGCAGCTCCAACATGTCTTCAACCTAGTTGTGGAGGGCGCAGCTCCTTGGCCCATGTGGGAATCAAACCGGCAACCTCAGCACCATGAGTCTGAACTCTAACCACCTGAGCTAACCGGCTGCCCCTTTTTTTAGATTTTTATTGGGGAATTGGGGAGAGGAACAGTGTTGGGGAATTGGGGAAGCAGAACATGGTGTTTTTCCAGGAACCATCAGCTTCAAGTCAAGTTGTTGTCCTTCAATCTTAGTTGTGGAGGGCGCAAACTCAGCTCTAAGTACAGTCACCACTTTCAATCTTGTTGTGGAGGGGCATAGTCCACCATTTCATGCGAGAGTTGAACTGCATGACTCTCAAATGCACATGGAGCCATTTGGCTGCCCATCGGCAGCTCGCAGGTGCTCAGCTCAAGGTTCCATGTTCAATCTTAGTTGCAGCGGAGCACAGCCCACCATCCCACACCAGTGTCGAACCAGCAACATTACTGTTAAGAGCACATGCTCTCACCAGCTCAGCAGCAGCTCAGCTCGGGCGCAGCTCACTGGCTCATGTGGGAATCAAACCTGTGACCCTGTTGCTCAGAGTTCGTACTCTTAACCAACTGAGCCACTCGGCCAGCCCCTACTGTCTTTCTCTTGCTACTTTTCTGATTTTCTCTTTGTCTTTAACCTTTACCATGTTAATTATGATGTGTCTTGGTGTGAACCTGTTTGGTTTCAGCTTGTTTGGAACTCTCTGCACTTCCTGAGCTTCTATGTTGATTTCCTTCACCACAGTAGGGTAGTTTTCAGTCATTATTTATTCATATATATTCTCAATCCCTTGCTCCTTCCCTTCTCCTTCTGGTACTCTGATGCGAATGTTGTTGCACTTGATGTTGT
>NW_017732550.1:62564-86905 GCF_001890085.2 Hipposideros armiger
GATTTCTGCTATTTTGTCTTCTAAATCGCTGATCCGATCCTCTGCTTCATCTAATCTACTGGTGTTTCCTTTGAGTGTGCTGTTCATTTCAGTTATTGTATTCTTTAGTTCTAACTGGTTGTTTTTAATGATTTCTCTATCCGTTCCTTAAACATTCTTATTATCAGTGTTCTAAACTCTGTCTCTGAAAGTTTGGTTACCTCTGTTTCATTTAGTTCCATTTCTAGAGGTTTCTGCTGATCTTTTATTTGGGACATGTTTCTTTGTTTCCTCACTCAGGCTGTCACTCTGTGATTGCCTCGATGTATTAGATAGATCACCTATGTCTCTCAGTCATTGCTGGGTGGTCTTATGGAATATGTGGCCTTTATATTCGGATTGCACAGTCCTCCTATTCCCCTGTTCTATGTGTTCCAGAGGTGTCATTGTTGAAGTTCATCTTTAATTGCTTTTGACTTGTCAGAGGCTGGGATTGACCCTCAGGCTTATAAGCTGGGAGAATTAGCTCGGTTCACAGTGTATGAGATGCTGTGTGAATGTTGACCCCCTCAGAGTATGCTGGGCCACTGTGGGCTCTTGTGCCTGTGGAAAATTTCCTTTGAGAGTGCCTACTATAGGTTCAACCAGGCAGTACTCTGGTTTGGTCTGACACTGGTCTCTGGGTGTATTGGTTCTGGTGTCTTTTGGGTGGTGCTCCCACTGAGAGCCGTTTCAGCCCTGTTTCCTGCCCATGGCTCCCTGGTAAGTGCCTCAAAGGTGTATGCAGTTGGCTGCTGCCCATGCTGGACCTGGGGTCATGTGGGGATGGTTTCTGTGTGAATTGAGGCTGGCTGCCACCAAGATTGGTCCTGAGGTAGTTTAGCAAAAGGCCCAGGGCCCCCTAGGCCTATGTCACCTGTCAGATGCCAGGAAGGCCCACCTATTGAAAGAGGCTTTTTAGGAGCATGTTTCTGGCCATTTGACCCAGTGTTGAGGGTGCCCTCAGTGATGTGGCATTAGCTGGGCAGGATGGAGTTCAAGTGAGTTATGAGATGTGATTGGTGGTTTTTAAGATGTTATTGCAGATTCAGGTCTTATGCCAACACCTGTCCTGTGACACCCTTGTATAGCGTCCCAAGGGCACTACAGCCAGCCTCCACCTCATGCTCACAATTTCCCGAAACGTGCTCCCAAGTGGCTGTGGTGCAGGTTTGTGGTCACTGAACACCACCAAGATGACCCCAGGGCTCTGTGGACCACCTTCTGTTGTAAAAAACCTTTTCCACAGTTTGTGGAGGTGGGGCTAGTTACCCAGGCAGTGTGCCCCTCGCAATGCAGCTTAGGTGGGTGAGGTGGTGTTACAGGTGTGTAAAGGCTGTGGCCAGTGGTTTCTACAAATTCAGTGTAGCCTCAGCTCCTGGACGAGTGCTAGGCCCATGTCCACTTCATTAAACAAAAAAAAGCAAGGCAACCCAACACCACCAAAAAACAAATGCACCCCCACAAAAACACGATAGACAATGATCAGACAGAAGAAACAAAAATATATAAAAGAGACAAAAACGCAAACACAAAAACAGCAGAACAAGACAGAAAAACAGTAACCAAAGCAATAACCAGACAAAAAAGCCTGAGAAACAACAACAAAAAGAAGACATATGAAAAAAAAGACAAGAAAAAGGAAAAAAGATGAAAGAGAAAGAAAAGAAAAAGAATAATAAAAAAAGAAAAAAAGAAAAAAAAAGGAAAACAAAAAAGAGGAAAAAAAAGGCTCTCTACCTGCTTTAATCTGCAGACCACTTGCTCAGCAATGGAGAGTCTGTTTGCAACTCAGCACCAGCTGTGTTGGGGGGAAGGGCCCAACACATTGTGCACCTGCCTCCCTCTCAGGCTCGCAGTGAGCTTCCCACAATTAGTTGCCTTGTGCTCTGAGGCCATGCTCACCACCAAAAATCCTCACAGGTTGCTGCGAGTTGTCCACTGCGGCAAAACCCTCTGTGGCCTGTGGAGGTGGGGTGAGGCACCAGGGGCTCAGAGTGCCCTGGCAACGCAGCTTTGAGTGGGTGGGGCCTGCCCCCAGGGCACTACTGGGTGTGGTCAGTGGCTCCTACCAAGTCAGAGCAGCGTGCACTCCTGCACCAGCAACCAGCCTGTACAAACGCCCACGAATGCCCCAGCCAGATCACGCCAGCACACAGCTCCTGGCCCAACACTTCCAGGAAAACTCCCAGTCTCAGCCTGTCCCAATCATCAGCCTGCAGATCAGGCAGAGCAGCCCGACAGCCAGGTGCCACCCTGGCAACTCTGCACATGCAGTGCAGCGCGGACCAAAGTCTGCTCACAGCCTGTTGGAGCCAGAGCGCACCCTACAGTCAGGTGCTAGCCTGACTACGCAGCACAAGCAGTACAGAGGGCAGGGACCCAAGGCAGCATGCGTGCGCACACATGCATGCCTGCGCCAATTCCGCCAGACCAATGTGGTCCCGAACTTGACCCTCTGTGGGACAGCACAACCCTGAAAAAATGGTGCCCTCTTGTACACTACTCGTGTGCAAGCCCCACACAGGGGGGGACAATGGTCCCCAAACCTCCAGCTCCTGCACCAGAGGTGCTCAGTTCAGTCCTTCCCCACAGGCTCCAGGGCCCCCACTCACACAGCCACTCCCTCCACCAGGGACCGGGTGAGTGCTCACCAGCGAGCGAGTCCACGTGCCGGCTCCACTGGTTCGCTAGCTGCTCTCCGCCTCACCAAGTTGAGCAAAGAGAGTCCTCACTCATTTCTACTGCCAGCTATCATGGAACTCCTTTTTCCGGCAAGGTAACTCTGGACTGGTGAGCTCGGTGTGGGGCCAGAGGGTCCCTCCCCCAACAAGAGAAGCCTCTCTACCACTGAAGTGTCCCTTGTGGGGTTCTCCCTCTCTCCGTGAGCCTGGAGTCAGCCTGCCTTACATCTCCGCCCCTCCTACCAGTCTCCATGTGGCCTCTTCTTTAAATCCTTCATTTAGAGGTTCTGTTCATCTAGTGTTCAGATGACTTCCAAAGTTGAATGTTGTATAAATTATTTGTAATTTTGGTGTGATCCTGGAAAGCAGTTGACATAGTGCCTGTCTATTCTGCCATCTTAGCCCAATCCATTGTCTTTTGACTTATATTGTTTCTTCCATTGTTGAAGTCAGCTGTCAGTTTTACTCTTGCTTTTTTGAAGATAACGTAACTTCCTCTGGTTGCCTTTATAATTTTTCTCCTTTTCTTTGGTTTTCTTTGGTTTTATGTGGGTTTTGTTACTTTTTTGTTTGTTTGTATTTATCTTGCTATGGGACTGTAGAACTTGTTGAATCTGTGGCTTAATATCGTTCAATTTTTAAAATTCTAGGCCACTATTTCTCTCCAGATGTTACTTTTCTGTTCTATTCATATTCTCACTTCCTCCCCTCCTGGGAGCCTAGTGACAAGATGTTTCCACTATGAGTTATATCTTATATTGCTTATATATCTCATGTTTTATTTTCCATCTTTTGTATATTTTTGCTTCATTCTGGATATTTTTAACCAATCTCTCTCTGACTCATTAACCTTTTCTTCTGTTTATGTCCAGTCTATTAAACCCATCCAGTGAATTCTAATTTTTTTAAAAAGATTTTATTGGTGAATTGGGGGAGGGGAACAGCGTTGGGGAATCAGGGGAGGGGAACAAACAAGTTGCTGTCCTTTTGTTCTTCAGTCTTGTTGTGGAGGATGTCACTTCACTGGCCCATGTTGGTATTATCATTGCGCTCTTCCCGGGTGAGGCAGTTGCTCGCCGGCGCTGTGCCGGCTCACGATGGCACACGGCAGCTCACGCTGGCTGCTGGTCTGCCCCACTGTAGCCTATGCTGTCACCGGCGACTCACAGCAGCACAGCTCCAGGTCGAGCTGTTCATCATCTTAGCTGTAAAGGGCGCAGCATCACTGGCCCTCATGGGGGATTCGAACTGGGGCCCTGCTGCTCAGAGCTGGCATCCCAAGCCAACTCTTAACCAATGCGCCACTCGGCTGGCCCTAGTAAATTATAATTTTAATGATTTTTTTTCAATTCTAAGATTACGATTTGATTTTTCTGTAGATTCCAGGTATCTGGTTAAGTTTTCCATCTTTTCATTTACTTATCTTTTTTAAGATTTCTTTTTTATTGTGTAATAAACATTTTTTAAATTAGTTTCAGCTGTACAACACAGTGCAATAGTTATACTTTTTACCCCTCAAAGTGAAACTACTTATCTTATTAATCATAATTATCTCAATGTTCTTTTCTAATTCCACTATCTGGACTACCTTGGGTCTCTTTCTAAGTTGCCTGCCTTTTCTCTTGGTTTGCATCATTTGGCCCTGTTTCCTGGTATGTCTGTTAATTTTTTAAAATTGAGATATTATTGACATATTAGTTTCAGGCAGGCTAGGTGTGATCACAAAATACAGTGAATGTTTAAATTAAAAAAGTTATTACAGCAAAAGACACATTGCCATTGATCCCTTCAAAATACTCCCCCTCACTCTGAATACACTTATCCCATTGTTTTTTCCACTTTCTGAAGCAATTCTGGAAGTCCTCTTTTGTGAGTATCTTTAGTTGTGCTGTCATGGCTACCTCGATGTCCTGAATCGATTGAAAACGTTTACCTTTCATGGTCATTTTGACTTTTGGGAAGAGCCAGAAGTCACATGGTACCAGATCTGGTGAATAAAGTGGATGAGGACACACTGTAATGTTTTTATTTGACAGAAATTGCCATACCAGAAGTGATGTGTGATACGGACCCTCCCCGTTGTGATCACAAAATATGGTGAATGCTGCTGCTGAGTGCCATCCAATGGAAAGGCAGGGATCTTCAATACAGGAAGTGGCATGTCAAACCTTAGTAACAGTGTGTGACAAGTTTCAACTTGTTCAGTGCAGTCAGTCAGGTGTAGCTACTACGGTTGAGAGAAGGTGTGTTTTTTTCTTTTCTTTTTTTTTTTAGATTTTTTTTTATTGGGGAATTGGGGGGATGGGAACAGTGCTGGGGAATTGGGTGAAGGGGAACAGACAAGTTGCTGTCGTTTTTTTCTTCAGTCTAGTTGTGGAGGACATTGCTTCACATACGCTGTTGCTGGCGACTCACAGCAGCCCAGCTCCAGGTTGAGTTGTTGTTCAGCATCTTAGCTGTAGAGGGCAGTGTCACTGGCCCTCATATGTGGGATCCGAACCGGGGCCCTCTGGTGTCCCAAGCCAGTTCTTAACCATCGTGCCACTCGGCCGGCCCAAGAGAAGGTGTGTTTTAAAGTGTGCCCTAAATCATCCTCCATCATGACAATGAGCCATGCCATACATCGTTTCTGGTATATGGCAATTTCTGTTAAATAAAAAGTTAACAGTGTGTCCTCTTCCACCTTTTTCACTGGATCTGGCACCATGCGACTTCTGCCTCTTCCCCAAAGTCAAAATGATTCAGGACATCAAGTCAGCCACGACAGCACAATTAAAGACACTCACGAAAGAGGACTTCCAGAACTGCTTCAGAAAGTGGCAAGAACAATGGGATAAGTGTGTTTGAAGTGAGGGGGGCTATTTTGAAGGGGATTAATGGCAACGTGTCTTTTATTGTAATAACTTTTAAAAACATTCACCATATTATTTGATCACACCTTATAATGATTCAATATTCGTATATATTTTGAAATGATCACCACAATAAGTCCAATTAACACACCACTACCATGTATAGTCAATTTTGCTTTGTGGTGTTAATTTTAATTAAATGAACACTGTATGAAAAATTGTAGAGTCTTGATATCTTCTTCCAGACAGTTTAATGTTCTTTTAGCAGAGAAAAGGCAAATTTCCTTAAACAGGTTCATTCCTAGTTTTCCCTTGCTTTTAAAGCAGAGATTTTCTGAATTCTGAACTGAAAACCTAGAGTGTTACCATGGCCCTTCCTCCATGGCATACTGAAATCCAACTTTTATATCCCTAGCACAGTGACACTTTCCAAAATATCTGCCTAAAATTTGAGCCTCGTAGCTGCTTTTTCTGCTTGGGTTCTTATCTGCTTGATTCATCTCATTCATATGCAACTTAGGAATCAGCAAATGCCTTAAGAAAAAACTCTGTTAAAAAAATGAATTCAGTATATTTCCCTTCTCTCCAGATTCTTGGCCCCTCAAATCCTGGCTGCCTTGATTTCTGTCCAATGTCAAACAGATGTCTATTTCTCTCTGCAATCCTGTCAGCTGCTGCTTAATAAAATTTGAAACTATGGTTAGGTGCACAAGATGTTCATGAGTTATTTTTTCTTCTTTTCCCAATATACAAATCCCTTTTGCCTCTTCCAATAGATTTTTATCTTGAGTTATGTACAATAGTTAGATATTAAGAATGCTATTCCAGCTTTTTTGTCTTGGCTTTCTGGTCCCTTTTTGCCTAGTATATATTTTTCCTCCCTTTAATTTCAAATCTATATCTTTTCATCTAGAGCAGTTTTTACAGACAGCATATTGTTAGCTTAAAAAAAAAATCCAGGGCTGGCCGAGTGGCGCATTGGTTAAGAACTGGCTTGGGATGCCAGAGGGCCCCGGTTCGGATCCCACAATGAGGGCCAGTGACACTGCCCTCTACAGCTAAGATGCTGAACAACAGCTCAACCTGGAGCTGGGCTGCCGTGCGTCGCCGGTGACGGTGTAGGCTGCAGTCCCCTGCTGCAGTGGGCTGCCATAAGCTACCATGTGTAGCCGGCAGCCAGCGTGAGTGGCCAGCAGCCATCGTGAGCAGCCATCCAGAAGCCGGCAGCTGATCTGCCTTGCCCAGGAAGAGCACAATGATGGTGCCAACTTGGGCCAGTGAAGCAACGTCCTCCACAACTAGACTGAAGAATAAAAAGGACAGGAACTTGTCTGTTCCCCTTCCCCCAATTCCCCAGCGCTGTTCCCCTCCCCCAATTCCCCAATAAAATCTTTAAAAAAAAATCCAAGGTTCTTTAATTGGCAAACTTAACCCATATCCTGTAATTACTGTTAGATTAGGCTTTTGGGGGCCATCTCATTTTCTTTTAAATCCTGCCTATGCTCTTTCTTTGGATATGTTTTCTTCCACTGGTTTAAAAGTTATACATTCTTTGTTTCTAAGGTAGTTATCCTAAAGACCATATTTATTTTTATGTATTCCTATTGAATTCTGAAACTTCTAATTCATATTAATTTACTTTATAATACAAATAGCAGTCATAATCCTTTTATCTTTTCCTACTCTCATCCCACCATACATTTTATATGTCTCTAGAATTTCAGTTCTAGGTTATGATGATATTTTCCTGGTCCTTTTCACACAAGAAAACTTCACTAGGATATTGGACATCAGCAGTTGCTAACTTTGTCCAAACACTTCTGGAATTTTTCTACTCCATTTTGAATTTTCTTCCAAGTATATTTTCAAAGGAGGGTCTTTTATAAACATACTGAGGCTTTGTAAACCTGAGACTATGCCCCCACAATTAAGTGGACATTTTGCCTGGATATAAAATCCTAGGTTAAAGTTCTTTACCTTCTTGTTTATGGAATCTGATGTGGAATCTGATGCTAGTCCTACTGTTTCCTTCGTAGATGGCCTGCTCTTTTTCTCTGGAAGTTTTCAGAATTTATCTTTGTCTTTTTAAATCTTTGTTGTTTTAAATCTCATTAATAGTGTCCAAGCTGGAATTTTCCTTATCCATTCTGACACTCGTTATTACTGCAAACTTTCCTATTCTCGCTTTCCCCTGCCTTTTGGGACTTTTGTAGATGTTTCTACTTTTATTTCCATCCTCTAAACTCAGGTTTTCTAATTTTATCTTTTTATACATGGCTGCCTTCCTGGAGCATATCTCAAGTATATTATTATTATTATTATTATTATTATTATTATTATTATTATTATTATTTTCAGTTCACTGACTCATTCCCCAGCTGCACTACTGCAGTACATCTCATTCACTTTTGTCCTTTATTTCTACATAATGCTTTTATACCCAATTGTTGCCTTACAGCCGATTCCAAGACCGCCCCCTCTGCATTAGCCCCTGACCCTATTAGTCTTGAGAGAGTGTCTCGGTATGACCGAGGCCCGGTGGAATGATATCGGTAGATCTCTGGGGGGGGGGGTGTCTCGGTATGACTGGGACCTGATGGAATGATATCAGTTATCTCCCCTGGGAGGACACAGTAACGTCAGTGTCCTGGGGCTGTGTAGTGATGTATGAAGGCATAGCATTTGTTGGAGTACAATGGGGATTGGTTAATGGAAAGCAGCCTTAAGGCACACAATAACACATGGTTACTAATTCACAGCAGTTTTACTTCCTTGAAAATTTTCAATAAAAGCCATGCGTTGACCCGATTCGGGGCTCAGTCTTCTCTGGCTGAGTCCCTTGGTCTCGCTCTAATCTGACTTTTGTCTCTTGCTCTTATTCAATCTGTGTCACCCCTCTTGAGTCCCATTTGCCCTTGCCATGCAGGGTGTGACACCCAATATTTTTCTTTGGTATTACTTCTGCTTCACATTGCTAAAATATTCACTTATATCTTTTAAGAATGATTATTACATTTATCTTAAATTTTTATCCCACCCCTTCTAATAATTTGGCTTCAGTTGTTCAATTTGTGGTCTTTCTTCAATATTGGATGTACTTCTCAGGCATCTAGTTACTTTGAGTCCGAATTCCCCAGATAGCTGGCCAGATCAGCCCCAGAGCAGAGAATCTCAGGCATCAGAATAACTGTTTACCACTGTTTTTACTTCATCAAGTAATCTCTTCTGGTCAGAACTTCAACTTTAAACTCTAAGGAAGAAGTATCATGGAAGGAGGTATAACCCACTAGCTCTAGGGTTTGGAAGGAGCAGGCAGACTAATTCATAGCAACTCTCCCAGAGGACAACCAGAAAAACTGGACAAGGTACTAAATATGCTGATTGAAGCTACATGTGGGCATTGACAGTATTCAAGAATCGATTACCTACACTACAGCCATGCCCCAGAGCTGAACACAAGCAGGTAGTTGGTGGTGATGGGGCTTTGTGAGGGAAGGACTGCTGTCTCTTGCTTCAGAAAAATATCACAGGAACCCACCAGGTTAGAAAGAAGCCTCCAAAGTCTATGGTGAAGGTGATTAGAATTTCAGCCCCTATCAAAGATGGTGTCTATAACTACAGCATTGAGACCCTGAATTCTACAGAGCTTGCCAAGAATGAGCTGTATCAAGAGATGGCCAAGGTAAGTGAGAGGCACAGAGAGTGGGAAACAGTCAGATGTTTATACTCCAGACAGGGTAACAGCAGTTGGCTATTCCCATGAGCTCTTTCCTGTCTGATCACCCTGCCTGGAGGTCAGCAGGAACTCTCCAATATGTGGATGAGAGCCAACCAGCTAGTGGGAGTAGACAGTGTTGTTCCCACACTAAACATGAATCCTCCACATGCAGGGGTGAGCTGAGGTCCTCCATGTATGCTCAGATGCTCATGGACCAAAACACACAGGTTCCTCACTTCTAGGGACTATTTTGTTGCTGCTTATGATAGTAGCTGTCACCCCAAAGGAAAAAGCCTTGGCCTAGGCTTCCAGCACATGGTGACTTTAGAAAAGGTCTTCTTCTGTCAACGGGGACAATAATGTAACTCTCCCAGGGATGCTGCACAGTTCATCTGAGTGCAACCATTTACGTTGTCAGAAACTATCACTGTGCCCTCAGCTGTTGCTCACACCTCCGTGGGAACCTGAGGCTCAGTCAGCCCTTTCCAAGTCTGCTGTCACCCTTCCATACACGTTTGCCCCTCATTTCCAGGAGCCAAGGAAGAGATTCATATACTCACAGAATTACCTCTCAGCTATGGTGGAGCCTCAAGATTCTGAGGAAGAGCAGAAAAGAGCCAAGAAGAAATGCCACCAACCCTGGCTCACAGCCAATGGATTCCAAGTGACAGGTCTCCGTAGCAGCACTGAAAGCGACCACCACCTCAGGCTGCTGCCCACCGGCACCACAGAGTTCACTGAGGTCCATGGGGAGGAGCAGGGGCTTAGGTGAGGTGTCTCTAGAGACCTTCCTCCTAACTTCCTGTTCCCAAGTTAGAAATGGAGGGAGAACACACTGTTTGCTAATGTGCTGGAGCCTGTGCTGGATCAAGGGTGGTGGATCTGGCACCTGCACCACCAGTACTTTGATCTGTACAAAAAGCCACCGCCTTTCCTCCAGCTGCCCACTACTCCAGCACTGAACACCATAACAGGTAACAGACGAGGCGTTTGCAAAGCTGAGCCTTCAGGTGCAGTGGACAGGCAGTGACTCTGTGCTGCTTTCTGTCTTCAGTAGTGTCCATTTTGTTACAGATACTCATAACTGGAAGTCAAAATTCAGAACGGGTCTGGTATCACAAATTGTATGCTGGGCTGGAACTCAGGAGACCTGGATTCTAGCTGCAGCAGTAATACTAACTTGCTATGTGACTTTGGGCAGGTCTCTTCATTGCGCTGGGCCTGGTTTCTTAAGTATGAAATGGGAAGGTAGAAAACAGATCTAAGGGCTTTCTGAGCTTCAACACTATTAGTCATGACTGGTCTCTGAAAGCCCAGTCAACAGCTGGGGGCAAAAGCTCTGGGCTACACTGGGACCTTCTACCTCCCCTCTACCTCAAGACAGTGCCACCTCCCTCTGTGGGGGAGACTAGGGTCTTCATACATTGATCCCTCTGAGTCCTCTTTTTCTTTCTCACCCTTTGTTTGTGAAGGACCTCAAAATCATTTATAGGTTGATGAGAACCCAAACTGATTGGTTAACAGAACTAGAATTTTTGTTAGGGGAGAAAGAGATGGGCTTATCTGGCAACAAAGTTTGCCAGAGAACCCTTTCTCAGAAATCAAGATGGGATGAGTAGGATGGATTTCTTCCCTCCCCCGACTCCAAAGGGCAGCTGGTGACAGCTCCACGAAACAGGAGGAAGTGCTGAAAGCTGCTGAGATTTCTCTGTCCCCTCACTTGGACATTGCTGTCTCACTTCAGGACAGGCCCCAGGCTCAGGGGCTGTGTGAAGACCTCCTGCTACCTTTGGTGTGCCCTGGGCTCAGTCATTGCTGTGGTACAGCCCAGGAATGAACGCCAGGCTTCCTCACTGGCCTGAGTGCGCTGGCAGGCTCGCCTGCAGGCCTTCCCAGCTCACGTTCTCTGGGTATCTCAAGTAGCCTGTGCATGTTGCTGAAAACATATAGCAAGTAAATGCAGGGGCCTTGCCTCTTCACAACATGTTTAAGAAAAGCTCAGAAATGGCAGATGAAAAAGGGAGACTTGAACTGGTGGCCTCAGCCTTTTAAACTCAACTGGAGGAAGAGAGAGCCTGCTGTTGACACGGGACTTGCACGCTACCAGGCCTAGTGAAGCCCCCTTTCCTGACTGTTAGCCAAGAGGGCAGGGTCTGCATGCTTCCTGAGCCTCCCCCTGCAGTGGCGCTCCATGCACCTTTGTTCCCTGGCCCCATGTGAGACATGTATTCTCCATTTTGTGCGAAATGCCTCCTTGCCAATAAAATACTTTAAGAACTCTGAGTTTCATTGGAAAGTTATTTCCAAAGTCACAATATTTGTAAACTTTAACCTTTAGAAGATCAGCTTTCAAAAACCCTGGCAGAATGTTCAGGCAACCCCATTAAGCCAGCTCAGGTGTTAGCATTCCCAGTCTTCTGCCTATTTACAATATTCTCTCATCACAGCAGATTGTGACTTATACTTAGAGGGAGAGAGCCTGGCTTCCTCCTCCCACCTAAAGGCAACACCTACAATGGGCTTTTTTAGGGGGGGGGGCCCCACACCTTCCAGGAACCAGACCAAAGCCTGAAACTTTCCAGCATGAGCATGCTGGGACCCAATACATCTAGCAAGTAAGGAGCAGAAAGGAGCCTGGAGAAATGCAATGGCCTGTTAGTGCCACCTAAAGATAACTTTTTCCCCCTCATTTCAAGAGTGGAGGCCAATCCTTGCAAAGAAAGCTGAGAGAAAGCCCAGGTGGGAACAGCTTGTGTTGTCATGTACCAGGCAATGTGGTTTTCCCCTCATCACCGGAGAAGGATTAAAGACAATGATTGTAACCCCCACAGCCCGCACTGGGCACCTGCTCCTCAGCTTCCGGGGCCTTTTTCTGGCAGAGTGAGGACAAAAGGGACTAGAAGGGTGTTCTCAGGGCCACACTGTCATCCATTAAAGGCTGGTTCTGAGGGAAAAAAACGTGACTAGTACAGCAAACACTTGAAAGGTGAACACAAACTGTGCCATTTAATATTATTGTTTGTTCAGTGGTTCCTGGTACATGTTTGAAGTGCATTTTGCTTCTAGTCTGAATGAACATGTGCACAGCTTTCAAGCTGTTTATTGGAGAATGTGTGGCCTAGGAGAAATGGCTATCCCTGCCTGAACCAGGTCTGCATAGCCCCATGCCATGGGGTGGTAGCACAGGCCCCAGTTTCCACGGTGAAGTCTCCTAACTAGCAGCATGTCCTCAAATCACAGGTCTCAGCAATTCCAGTCTGTCTGTCCCCGTTCAGAACATGGGGTCACACAGGCAGCAATGCCCATAGGTCAAAGCCTAGAAGAGACTTCCTCAGCTGGGAGAAGGACCTTCAGGTGGAGACTGGAAAGAAACGGTTCAATTTGAAGTAGCTCCAAGTTCTATTATTTTCTGTGAAAAGAGTGAGAGTCGTCTAGCAAGGGACTATGGCCTGGGGGCTGGCGGCAGCAGGGAGCACCCATCTGTGCTTCAGGATATCTGGTCCAGAGGGTGGGCACAGATGTATGCTCGCCTCTCTAGGACCTGCTGGGACACTTTCTTGATCTGTTCATCTAGGTTTTCTGGAGAATCTGGGAGAAAAAGAGACAGTGGATGATCTTTCTGTACTGTCATAATAATATTACTGGAGCATTTTTCTCCCCAACAAAATCAGCCTGTGGGTAACTCCACCAGCCTTCCGAACCTCCAGGAAGTGATTCTAAGCTGCAGACAGAGGCTTCATTCTGAATAACAAAGGACTTATCTTGTTAATCCCTAAAAACTCAAGATCTTGTGGGAGTAGGAGAAGGCACTTACTCACTAAAAGACCCCTTTGTGATTCAAGCCTATTGCAGAGGCTATTTCTTCACAGTGGAGACAGCATAGTCAGCCCCCATGGAGGGTGCCTGGCCAGCACCCTCAGTGTAGCTAGGAGCGACACAGAATTACGTGCCCTTCTCCACTATCTCTTGGCAACAGGGTTGGGCTCTACAGGGGACATATGACAGGAAGGCTTGAGGTCAGCGGGAGTGTAAGAGTCGGAGATGAACTTGAGCTGCACATTCTGAGACATGGCCATAAGGCTATGGAAGAGAAAGCGCATTCCAGATAAACTGAGCAGCACAAGCCAAGCCCCACATGGCCTATGTCCGCAGCTGGGGACATCTGCAGGAGAGGAGCTCCATTTCCGCTGCAGTGCAGGGATGAAGGGATGAAGCTCCCAGGGCAGATGCCAGTAGGGCCTACCACAGGGCTCTGACAGAGTTCCCATCTGCAGGTGCGTGCTCCTGCCAGGCTGGCCTTGCTGCAGGCCCTGGGAGCCGGACAGGGTCCAGAAACAATGTCAACAGTGGCCTGGAACCAGACCCTCTCCTCCCTCCCCCAAACCACCCTACTCACACTTGTCCAGCTGAGACAGGGTGAAGAGATTCTGGGAATAAGCTTCCGCGCAGAAGATGTTGGCCAACAGAACCTGCCAGAGTCAAGGTTGGACAGAACCCTGGGACCTCTGGGCCATGGGACAGCCCATCCCTGGATTCCGACCTCTGAGCGTCAAAGAACGATTGGGCAGCTTGGCTGGGGTTAAGAGGCCTGGCTCAGAAGTCACACAATCTCAGCTTCTAATTCCAGCCCTGAGCCAAACGAGCTCTGTCCCAAGGGCAAGTTACTCAACATCTCAGAGCCTCCGTTTCCTCCCCTGCAAGAGGGGTCATAATTCCAGTGGCTGTGGGCTACCGTGGGACAATGCACGTAAAGACAAATACACAGCAGGCACTCAGTGACTGCACCCACCTCCTCCAGCAGGGTGAGAAGGGAAGACAGGGTGAGGGTGCTGGGTTTGGGACCCTGTCACTCACCCACCCTCTTCTCTCAGGTAGGAAGAAGAAAGGGAGCGGCCCTGTGTCCTGAGCAGCATAGACCCTCCCATTGGAGCTGGCAGGGCCCACCACAGGCCACAGCCAACATGGCAAACCTGCCAGCCTGCAGATCAGCTGCTGCATGGAACCTGCACTTCATTCACTCTAGATCACAACTGGGTGCCGAGGCCCTGGACTTGCCTAGCCCCTCGCACCTGAGACTCCCCACCTGGGTCATGCAACCCAATGAAGGGCCCCTTCCCCCAACCACCAGGTTTCATTAAAGTACAGTAGGACAAAGCCAGCCAGAGGCTGCCTGTGTGGGGGCAGGGCAGGGGAGGGGAGGGCAGGGCAGGGCAGGGCAGGGCAGGGCAAGTCAGGACAGGGGAGGGCTGGGCAGGGCAGAGCAGGGGAGGGCTGGCTCACCTCATGGTCATGGTTCCGGAGTCCTGCTCGCATGGAGCGGCTTGCCCGAGACAGCACAGCCGTCATGCCGTACAGGTTGATGAGGATGTTGGCCACCCGCTTCAAGACCATCTGCTCCTCCACGATGGTCTGGGGACACAGAAGCCCAGGTGGAGGCCCATATCCTTGGACCCCACATGCACAGCCCCTCCCTGGGCACATCTTCACCCATCTCCTAGACTCACGTCTCGGGGGAGGGGCTAATATTGCCTTTTCCTGCAGGAGGTGGGCTCATGGCCACCTTCTGTTTTCCAACTTCACTGTCTCGATTTGGGCAGGGGTCAAGCCAAGACCAGGTCCCAGGAACCTGGCTGAGACCAGAGGCCAGTGCATCTCCAGCAGCAAGAGCCTCATAGATCAGGTCCCAAGATTCAGGCCCCAGTGGGGCTGCCCCTTCTGAATGAAGGGAGACCCTCTTCACAGCAACAGCCTGCCCTGCCTCCCCACCTCACCACTCCGTGGTGACTGAGATTTCTTTCTCAGCCTGGTCCCAAAGGTGGACACTTGGTGAAACACCATCTCACGGATGCTGGCCCCATCTCCCTGACCCCCAGTAAGAGGGCCTACCATCCTGAGGTCTGCAGGGGCCTGGGTACCTTGCCAAAGCGGAGCAGCAATGTCTCCACAGTGCGGCCAAAGTAATAAACATTCTCCTCAAGCTTTCTTGCACTGTCCTGGGAGGCCAGAGGAAAGGATTCAGTTCAGCACCTCCGCCATGGTGACCTTCCTGTCCCACCAGCACAGGCATGGCAGGGGCTCCAGGGCCCAGGCCATAATACCATGCTGGACTGTTCTCCATCGTGACAGGATAGAGACAAGGGACATCAGCTATCCCTTAGACTGGCTGGTCCTCCCCAGTGCCCCTGGTCACATCCCTTCTGGGAAGGAGATATCCAACAGGTTACACCTTCTGGGCTCACTTACCGCAACACTGGGGTGCACAGCTCCGAGATTTCCCGTCAGCCCCAGGTCCACGGTTCGACCCAGGGAGTCCCGAAGCCTGCAGCCGATGGTCTCAAGGACAGTGGTCATGTTGCCCCGTTTAAGCTTACTGCAGAAAGCCCATGGCCCCATAACCCAAGGCCCCACTGCTTCTCCCACTACCAGCAACATGACCACCCCCCTGGTATCCCGGAGCTCTAGGGCATCTGCTTCTTCTCTCTGACTATGCAAAACCGTAAAGGGCCAATCCAGTTCCTACGTGTCCCTCCCCGATCTTGGGTGTGCTGAACACCTGGCTGCAGGCTGAATCCTTCCGCACTGTCAGGGAGCAGCCAGTGTCCTCTGAGGTGCTCCCTCCAACAAGTTACTGAGTCACAAGTTGTTTCCAGGTAGTTCTCTCCCAATGAGCCGTTTGCAAAATGCTCTGAGCGCATCCTGGGCTCCAGCACTGATCTAATTGTTCTGGCCCCAGGGTGGGGGTCATGAGGAGCAACAGAGGAATTAAACTGGTCTGTTGGCCTTGAAGCCCGGCAGCTATTTCAGGGGTACCTCTCATTCCCCAGCTTATGAAAACAGTTCCCTGCGACGTGAGAGACAGGAGCTACCAGGGGACTAACCATAGGGCAGGCATGGAGGGCTTCCCTGAGCACTGGACCCTCCTGTCACCTTCAGGTGAAGATCAGGCTCTGCAAGGCTGCACTGCTCCACCCACCTCTTGCTGCCCCAGGGGGGACCCAAGGAGCAGAGTGGGCACGGCACCTACTTGATCCTGGCAGTCAGGATGCGGCCGGCATACTGCAGGCCTGTCAGGGCGATGTACATCCGTAGGATCTCGTTGGTCCCCTGTGGCCAGCAGTACAGAGGTCAAAGGCTGCCCATGGGCAGCCCCAGAAGTGCTGCATGTGTGATTGCCCATTCCACCGCCGCTCACCCGCACTGTGGAAGCCACTGTAAACAGGGCCTTCTATAGCCTTCTACAGCTTCCACTGTCCTCATAGTCAGATCAAAGGTCCTCTGCAACCTGGCTACTTATGTCCCCTTCCATCCACCCTTTACCTACTTCAAGACCTGCCTCAGCCCCACCCAGCAGGACTGGCCACTATTCTCACAAAGACTTGCTTATTTTACCTCCATTCACCTAGTTAGTGCTGGCAAGTAAGGTGCCATCTGGGCCTGGCATGTTTTATTTCCCTGCTCTCGGCCCAAACTGCCCACCACAGGCCTGGTCAAAGTCCTTTCTGCCCCCAAGGGCCAGGTGCACTTGCTTTGTGAGACTCCAGCCCCTCAGGAGAGGCACACCTGTCCCTCACACCCTGGGATTCTGGCTTCCTCCTGGGTCAGTCAGGCCGTGCAGTCAAGACCACTAACACCCCAAAGGTGGGCTGGTGCCTGCAGTGTCTCTGGGGCCCCAACCCTCTTTCCCCCCCTGGCTTGGGTCCCTCCTGGCACACGTTTAATGAACTGACTCTAGGTTTGTGAACTTAGGGGGCATGGCAATTCAAGACTAAGAATGCCAGGCCAGGAAGCCCTCAGACACGACCCTGTTAAGCTATCTCAATATACCAACAAGAAAACCCAGACCCAGAGTGAGCATTAGAGGTCAAACCCAGGCCTCCAATGAGAAGATCTCTGCTTGTTCCACCACAGCCAGCAGAGGCAACTTGGCAAAGGGCTGTGGCGAGTTGCCAGGAGGAGGCGGGCTACCAGGATGTGGTGGGCTCAGCAAAAAGGGCCCTTGGCAATGAGACCCTGCGTGAGCTGCTTGGTCTCTCTGCCTCAGGCTTCTCGTATAGGCAGGGGTGTGAAGAGGGTCAAATGAGAGAATGCACTAGCCAGCTGGGCCCACAGCAGAGTGAGGCACGGCTGGCAGCAGGGCACGTACCTCAAAGATGAGCAGGATACAGGCGTCACGCAGCATGCGCTCATACGGGTACCCCTTCATGTAGCCTGTGCCCCCCAGGATCTGCAGTGCCTCACTCATGCACTGCCAGGCGCCCTCTGAACTGAACACCTGCCATGGACCCGAAAGCAAGGTCAGCACAGACTTGGCGGTGCCAACTCCCTTCCAAAAGGAGGACCTCAGGACGGGGGTGGTGTGGCTGCGGAGGAATGGGAAGCTCAGTACGGAGACTGGGCTTTGGGATGAGACTAACCCAGGCAAAAGCCTGAGTGTCACAGTCTCCCTGGGTGACCTCAGGCGCCTTCCCTGACCACACTGACCAGCTGTGGCTAAAGAGCTTTTCTCAGCTTCCATCTGGCTGTGCTGGGATTACCTTCACTATGGCAGCCTCGATAGAGCAGTCAGGAAATCCTGGCTGGTCCAGCATCCCCGCAGTGAGATAGGCCATACTTTCCATCACATAAGCTTTCTGAGCCATTAGGGCAAACTTTTCCTGGAGTATTCAGAAAAAACATGATCAAAAAACAATTTACATGTGCTGAGACCCAAATCTGCCAGCCAGCAGAGAAGGTGATTAAGTCCAAAGCCTCAATGCACAAAAGAACCAAGCCCCATGCTCATAAAAGGGAATCGCATGAAAGAAAGCCTTCTCTTGTCCTCTTCCCCAGTCACCGCACAGGAGTCACTGGAACAGACAGCAAAAGCACACTTCTAAATGTCCACAGAGTAAAATCAACAAAATGCCCCTTATACGGAGCCTTCAGTACCTGAATTAATCCAAATTCACTGAGGTTCCTGTTGAACTGTTTCCTCGTGCAGGCATATTCAGCAGTCATTTCTAAAGAAGACCAGAGATTTTAAAAAGAACAACTTTCTGGTTGTCCTAAGATGATTTCCTAGGGCTATCATCCTTACCTTTCAAACACTCGGGCAGAAACTATGTGAAACGGGTCTATTGAGACCAAATGCCCTAAAGACAGAGCCTCCTCTTTCTAGCGCATCTGGGTCAGAGGAGCGACTGTCCACTCCTACTAGTGTTGTCTACAGTGGTGGACAGAAGTGGAAGCGCAGAGTTTGGAGTCAGACACAGGTTTCAATCGGGCACTTTTTCTTACAAGCAGGTTGCCCAGGCCAAGCATCTTCATCTCCCTGAAAAAACCACCAACCTCTCAGGGTTGTTGTGGAGATTACATGGGATACAAGTGGGAGGCATCTAGCACAAAATTGGGCCCACAGAAACACCCTAGGCAGACATCAGGGCAGGCTCACATCCGCCACAGCTGTTCATCATCAAAGAAGGAAGGTGGTCTGTTTTGAAAACTCGGGCCTCTGACTTCAAAATGTATAGTTGTGAACACATGCTGCATAGTGGCCCAGGTCTGAAGGCACCCAACTGAATATGGCAGCATGCTGCCCATTTAGCTGAACCTCGCCCCCTACAGTGTTCTCCAAGCACTTCCACAAACTGCTCCCCATGGTGGGCCTCTAAGGTAAACAGGCACCCACATTCACACATTTCCGGACTTGGGATCTCTTCAGGGGTTTACATCCTTCAGGGAGAGGCTGACCATGAGAGCTCTTACACTAAGGACCTTTCAGATGGGGAAGTGCAGAGGGCTTCCAGGCTCTGGGGACAGCTCAGCACAGTGACATAAGCCCTGAGCTTAGACTCTGGCAGTGTTGGCTTTCAGGTCAGGTATAAGACCTTGGACAAACCACTGACCTCTGAGCCTCAGTCTCCTCATCTATAATAATGGAGGTAAAAGCCTAAAACAAAGCCTTCCTGTCCCCACCTAGCCCTGAACTCTGAGGAACTTTCTAAGTACTCGGTGGTATGCTGGCCCAGGTAACCCCCACCGTCTGCAGCCAGGGCCCCTTGCATTTTCCTGCAGCCACTTCCACAAAGCTGACATGGTAATGACATTCTGTGCCCAACAAAAACCCTGTAAGTTCACTGGCAAAGAAAATCCGAATTTCGGGTCTCCTAAAAGAAAAAACAAGAAGCTGAGGGATCTAGGTTCCGAACCTGATCCCACTCCTCACCCACTGTGCTGAGTCACTGACAAAATGGAGATCGTGTGAGAATCTGGCTCACATCTGGATGTTCACGAAGTAGCTGTGATAGCAATGTCCACATCCCCTTTCCCTTCCCCTTCCCCTTTGTGAATAGGTAAAATAGAGGAATGCTGAAACATGAACACTGACTCTTTGGAGACAGACCGAGCATGTTCTTTGGTCTAAACCAAAGCCCAATCTTAAACCTGAGCAGATCCTAAACTTGAATAGGATCATTTGTCCTGCTGGACTGGCTCAGCACTGGCCTGTCCCGGCCGGGGACGTGGCAGAGCCTCCAGGCTGCAGTGGAGGCAGCAGGTCCAGGCTGTGCTGCAAAGGGCTCCTATTCCCAACTTACCTACCGATCAATTTCTTGAGCATCCCGGCCACAAAGCTGCCCGTGCTGAACCTCCCGCTGTTGAGGATATTCATGGCCACCTGTGGAGAAGGCATTGGTGGGTAGCTCACTGCAGCTCCGACTCCTGCAGTGGCCCGCTTACACACACTGTGCTGGGAAAAAGCCCAAGGGCCTGCAGGACCACAGGTGACAGACCACAACAGTGCTTATCTATTTTTACCAGAAGGTTTGAAAACAAAAGGCAAGTCTCTGGAGAATTCTGTGCCAGTATCTGGGCAGTTAATCATCCTGCCAATCCTTGCTGAGCAGGAAGAGAGCACAGTCCCAATGCTTCAAAACAAGGTCACTCCGTTATTGTTATAGTTCTCACAAACATCCTTGGAGTCACCCCCTCTCCAAAAGGAACTGGACAACCTCATTCCAAAAGAACAGGTCAATTCTTAGTCCTCAGGGGAGGGAGGAGACACTAAGATTTACTGGGTGCATGCTGCAAGCTACCCCAACTTTTGCAAGAATGCTTCAGCATCCAGAATCTCATCACAGAGGAACCGAGGTTCAGAGTGGTGACGATTCTCCCAAGGTCACACAGCCAGCATCTGCTTGACATCTAGGTCTGTGCTTTCTGTGCTCAACCAGCCCCTTATATGGAGATGACATACTTCTCCATCCAATTCCTACAATAATCATACTTATAAGGAGCTTTGTCAGCTTCTCTCCCCTTTTCCGATTTTAACTTCCTACCTAGTACAGGTGAGCAGCCAGTGATGAGGGGCAGGCACACACCTGTGTTCACACACTGTTTCCTGATAATGACCTATCTAGATTCATGGAGGCATCCCCTTACAGACCACAGGGGCAGAGGCAAACAGGCAGTCAGTGGTGTGATGGTGGACTAAAGGGGGGTGAGGAGATGTTGGGCAGCAAAGGTTCCTAAGGAGATCCCTGAGCTGGGTCTATCCGGGTATCAGGGGAGGAAGGGTATCCAGGCAACCAGCACAAGCCTCCTGAAGGACAGCTGTGACTTGCCAAGCCTCTGTTCAAGCCCATGATGCCCAATTAGGAGGCCTCAAAGGCAAGGCTGGGGTCTGTAGGAAGAAAGGAGCCTGTGACTCTAGTTTTCCTAAAAGCTCAACTGCAAATTCAGTACTGCTTTTCACAGATTGCATATGTGTAACCTGCATTAATAAAACATGCAACTAAATTAGTATTAATAATTACTTGTTAAATAAGTTGAATGGGAGAATCTCTCAAAACATATCCTGTGAGACTAGAGAGATGAAAACAACTGCTGCAAACTACGGGAAGGGCCGCTGTTGGCCCCAGCCACTCAGAGATGTGCTGGACAAGCCGGAACCCGTGTAAGGTCCAGTCCCCAACACTGGGTGGGCAGGGGCTGGGTTCAGTCTCACACAGTGTGATGCTCAGATCCTGCCCTACCTCCTCTTAGGGGCCCTCTAACCTCTAACTTCAGACTTTATATGTCTCAGGACATGGCAGGACACTGACCAAATGGCCTTTCAAAAGCCAGCTCATAGTTTTATGAACACAATTCACTTAATAGCCCCTTCATAGTTTATTCTTAACTTCATTTAAAACAACAGAAGAATAAATACAGGAACAAAAGCATTTGACACTAGGCCTCATTCCCTGCAGATTGAAGACCTGATAGGTTTAGCTTTATCTGAAGGGCTCTTGAGCTCAGCATGATCTTCTTTACCTCCAAGTCCTCCTGCCTCTCAGCACTTGCATGCTTTATTACCTTCTCTACTGCAAAACAGCTTCCTTCTATAATTTCTACAACTACAGTCTAATCTGTTTGCCCAGAAGCAAGATGCAATCCATCTTTCAACAGCCCCTGTGTGGTTAACTGCCTCTCTGCCTTAAGAGGTCTGACTATTGATAAAACCTTCTGACTACCCCAGAGGAAGAAGCTCTTTTATCTCACATCAGCCACTCAATTTTCACCTGGCTTTTGATCATTTTGTGATCTCTGAAATCACTCAAGTGTATCACATTTTTTAGCATTTAGGCTAACCGGCAAACAACCCCACCAATAAAACAAACAAACAACAACAACAACAAAAAACAGGCTATTATAAATCTATTTTCTTTTGAATATTGAAACAACAATTATTTTTCACCTAACAATGGAAAAAAATTTAAGTGCAGTGTTGGGAAGGACTAGGGACAGAGGCACCTCCATGCTGCTGGAAGGACAGACACTGGTCCAACTTCCCAACAGGCAACTTGGCAACATGGATCAAGAACTTAAAAATGTTCACGCCGGGCCAGCCGAGTGCCTCAGTTGGTTAAGAGTTAGCTTAAGAGAGCAAGCTCTGAGCAACAGCGCTGCCGGTTCGATTCCTACATGAGCCAGTGACGCTGCGCCTGAGCTGAGCTGCCGCTAAGCTGTCAATAGGTGCCAGGATGGCTCAGCTGGTGAGAGCATGTGCTCCTAATAAGACTGCCTGTTTGATGGACTATGCCCGCCCGCAACTAAGACTGAACTCAGCACTTTGAGCTGGGCTAACGCCCGGATGGCTCAGTGGATAGAGCCGCGCTCTTAATAACAAGGCTGCTGGTTCGACTCCCACATGGGATGGTGGCTATGCCACCCGCAACTAAGACTGAACTCAGCACCTTAAGCTGAGCTGCTGTCCGGATGGCTGTGAATAGAGCACGCACTCTTAATAACAAGGCTGCTGGGTTCGAATCCCACATGGGATGGTGGCTATGCCCACCTGCAACTAAGATTGAACACAGCACCTTGAGCTTAGAGGCCACAAGCTGCCGACAGGCAGCCAGATGGCGACTGGCGCCCTCCACAACTAAGATTGAAGAACAACAACTTGGCTGGTCTCCCTCCCCAATTCCCCAACACTGTTCCCCTCCTCCAGCTCCCCAGTTAAAAAAGAAAAATGTTCACACCTTCTGGCCTGGTAATTTCATTAGTGGTGTTTAAACTAAAGAAATAATTAGACTGGTGTGCAAAGGATATATATAAGGATATATGCAATGACGGGATGTGGGTTTGAGTAGAGAAGTGAAAACAATGTTAAATTCCCGATCCTGGGAACCTGGTAACACTAAATAAATGTGGCATCACTGCAAGAAGAAATACTATGTATCATTAAACATTAGCAATATACATTTACTAGCATGAAAGGATTATTATGTGGACCCCGAGAAGATAGATTCATTTGAGAAGGAATTCATCTGACTCCCTATGGTCAACCAAGGACTCAAGTTTTATAAATAATGAGAGTCTAGGAGCCATTTGCTGACAGGGGTTCCTCATGCACTCTGTAACAGCAGGTTAGAACCTTAGACCAAACTCTCAGCTTCTCGCACTATGCCCCCACTTGTTTATGCTGTCTGAGTCAACACCTGCAGGGCAACCCTGGTTTGTCTTTCTACCAACAGACTGAGACCTGCCCCGTCCAACCAGACCTGCACAATGTGGTTCCTCATTTACATAAAAGACTTACTTGAGAACTTTTGCTATCAAAGATGGCCTCCCTTCTGTCTCCATGGAACACAATTTAGGTTGCTACCTGAATCTGTGTCTCCTTTTTACTCAAATTAATGTTTTTATTCTTCATTACAGTATAAAATTAATTTTGGTTTACATTAGAATTTATTAATGAAAAAATGCAGACGCTAATACAGAGGGTGCTGAAAAAACATATACACATTTAAGATAGGAAAAAACTGTATTAAGATTGCAATACTCAATATATACTGATAACAAAAGATGAATACAAGTCACATGTATACATTTTTTTGGGAACCCCGCTTTATTACACGTACGCACTGAATATTTAAGTGACACATGCTCTTTATAAAGCTCTAGATGATAAGCATAAAAAATGTGAACAGTGAGGGCCGGCTGAGTGGCGCATTGGTTAAGAGCTGGCTTGGGACGCCAGAGGGCCCCGGTTCGGATCCCACATATGAGGGCCAGTGACACTGCCCCTCAAGCAACGTCATCCACAACTAGGCTGAAGAACAAAAGGACAGGAACTTGTCTGTTCCCATCCCCCAATTGCCCAAATAAAATCTTTAAAAAAAAAAATGTGAGGGGAAGCATGTTAAAAACTAAAGTATGAGGTAGGCTCCTGGGGAAACGGCAAGGTACTTGAATTGAAAATGCTTATCTGAATGCTTACTTAGTAGCTGACATCTTTTGGCTGGCTAGCCACTATTGCTCAATGGCTGAGGCTTTGTGCTTATGGCCAAAGTGCACTGATAGGAATCACTTTGTAGGCCACAGGTATTCCGCATCAACTTTGTCCCCTAGAGCACTCTTCTCTTCACCTAGTACTGTCACTTTTAAAACATCAGAGTTCTTACAGTGCGGGCAGAGTTTTTACCCTTTAAGGGATGGAATAATGAGTGGCATAAAGGACATAAACATGATTACTGATGTAGGACTAACCAAATTGAGAATCCCTGCACCTATATTTAGATTTTTGAGATTCAGTATTTTTCAGTT
>NW_017732550.1:87620-118218 GCF_001890085.2 Hipposideros armiger
CCATTCACCATCTTAGCTGCAGAGGGCAGTGTCACTGGCCCTCATATGTGGGATCCGAACCGGGGCCCTCTGGCATCCCAAGCCAGTTCTTAACCAAAGCGCCACTCAGCCGGCCCCCCTAGTGCACTGTTGATGGGAAGGTAAAGTGGTACAGCTGCTGTAGAAAACAGCCTGGCAGTTCCCTAAACAGTTAAACACAGTCACCATATGACCCAGCAATTTTACCTCTAGATATGTACCCTAAAGAACTGAAAACATATTGCTCACACAAAAACTTGTACATCAATGTTCACAGTAGCATTACTGACAACGGCCGAGAAATGGAAACAACACAAATGTCCATCAGCTGATAAATGAATAAACAGAATGCGGCATATATCCATACAATACTATTCAGCCATAAAAAGGAATGAAAAATGCCACAACTTAGATAAACCTTGAAAACATTATGCTCCGTGAAGGAAGCCAAACACAAGAGGCCACATATAGATTCCATTTATATGAATATGAAGTGTTCAAAATAGGTAAATCCATAAAAACAGAAAGTAAAATAGTAATTGCCAAGGGATGGGGGAGGGGAAACGAGAAGGGATGGCATTTTTTCTGTGGTGATGGAAATGTTCTGGAATTTGATCATGGTGATGGTTGCATAACACAGTGAGTATACTAAAAACTACCAATGTGTAAAATTGAAAACAGTGAATTTTATGTTATATGAATGATCTGTCCATTAAAAATATAATAATAAATCTGAGTCAAAAGAAAAAATACTTCATGTGGGGACTCCGGCCCTGGGGTGTGCATGCAGAGGACCTGTGCCTCTCTAGTGCCTGCGGGACTACGCTCGCATGCTGGAGGGATGAATCCAGTCCCTACTCCAAGCAAACACAGCCTCGCAGGTGAAGGGACCTAGTTCTAACCACACACTCCTTCTGAGAGCCAATTGTTCCACTCTCCACATTGCTGATTTCCCAATGGAGAATTGCACCTGGTGGTCACCTGGGAAGCACACATCGGTGCTGTAAGCAGGGATGAGACAGAAAGCTGGAGATGACCAAACTGCACCGGGAAACTGTGCAGCGTTCACAGGGCTTGCTGCTGACAACTCACCTTAAACCCGCCTCCGACTTCTCCAAGAACATTTTCAACTGGCACCCTGGTGTTTTCAAAATGGACTTCACAAGCTGAAACACACAATTGAAGGCCTTAAATGCAAACCACTTTGCACTTGACCTTGCAGGCATGCAATTCATTCATTCATTCATACATGCATTCAATCTACATCTACTGAGAGGACAGCACAAAAAGACAAGGTTTCAGTCCCCATGGAACTCATACTTTGGTTTGGGAAATAATAAACAAGATGTTATAACATTGTGGTAAGTGCTATGGATGACATAAATACAGCATAGTGACAGAAATGGAAGTTGGAGGGGAGTGGATAATACTATTTTTACTAAGGGTTCACTTTTACTCTCTACTAAGGGTTTCAGACTTTTCTAAGGTGAAGTTTAAAGGATGAGAAAGAGCCAGAGACAAAGAAGCAAGATGGCACAGCACTTTCTAAGGCCCCACGCCAGATGAAAGAATCGGTCCCATCTCACTCTGCTTTAATGCAGCCACAGCCTGCACTGTGGGCCTGCGGTGGGAGGTTTGCCATTCCCTGCCCACAATGCCAGATTTGGCCATATGACTTGCTGTGGCCAGGGATGTGGAGCTGACCTAACAGGAATAGAGGCCTTAACTCTGCTGATCCAGTCTGGCTGGGCCCCTTGGGCTCTGACAATCTGCTGTGAGGAGAACATGCCATAGCACGTTCAAGAAAACACATGGCAGACCTGAACTCAACCCACAGCACCTGCAGCCTGTGGGAGAGAAAGAGATGCTGAGTGTTGGGGCAGTTTCTCAGGTGGGTCACCGCAGCAATGGAGGACTAGCAGACCTCCAAGTGAGGATGTGCTGGTGTGTGGCAGGAAGCAAAGTCAGTGTGAGGAGAAGAGTCAGAGTACGCGTGGCATGGGCGAGGGAAAGGCAGGGAAGGAACAGGCCTCCCTCTCTATGGTGTTCTCTGTAGCTGTTTCTATGTTATATGAAAACAGCGGCTCCCATCAAGAAAAGGGAGGCTCAGGAAAGGGAAGTCATGGCTCAAGTGACCAAGCAATAGCCAAATCAAGTGCTGGCAACCAGAGTCTGCTGACCTTCTGTTCTGATGACAGCTGTGTTCAAATAGCCTGGTTGTGAAATACAATGGAATACCCATCTTTCTGGCTACTGGGTCCCATTTATGGCTTAAGCACATGGGCTGTGAGGCCTGGTCCTCCTACCAGTTCTTGTTCCTTCACAGGCTGTGTGTGTGTGTGGGGGGGGGGGGCCTGCCTCCTCCGCTGATCTCCTCTTGCAGGGCGACTGCAGTTCCAGTGGGTACCACCTACCCATACCTCAGTATGGACAGTGCCCCACAATATTGCACTGCAGCAGCCCTGATCCTCCCTCCACCTCGGTCACTCTGGCCATCTTATCCCAACCAGCACACCAAGCCCTTCCTTATCTCTAGGCCTATGGGCATGTTCCTTCCTGCTGGAATATTCTGGGTGGTGCTCAATAGGCAGCACTGGTCATGGTAGCAACATCAGTAAAGCAGCAGCTAATTGTCAGCCTCCATGTGAACTGAGCATTTTATAGTACATCATAACACTCTCTTCTCATGTCACCTCCACAAGGAAGGTTCTATTAGCATTCCTTTCTTTTAGATGAGGAAGCTGAAGAAATGCAAATTAACTTGTTCAGGGTCACATAGCTTCTCAGTGCAAGAGCCAGGTTAGAGCTTGGGGCCCTCTGACCCCCCCCCGCCCCCCAGGATGAGCAGATGTCATGGCAAATACCACCATCCAGAACACAGGGTCCTCAAAGACGAGGTGGCAAACAGAAGTGGGTGTGGAGCCCCCTGCAGCACAGACACTCCATGATCTGAACTAGGAGACACATGAGGCAGAGTCCTGTGAGGACTCTCTTGCAGCGCTGGGCAAGTCGGACACCAGCCTCAACTGAACTGAGAGCCGACCAGGGACTTCAGGCAGGCCTGGGCAGGCAGGAGGTAGAGCAAGACGAAGGAGGAGGCTCCATAGGCAGGAAATACGGGAGGTTTCCTATAATGGAATGTTTACCTAGGACACCCCTGTCCTTGTCCTCTCTCACAAGGCTGAGAGCACTATAAGACTGTGACTGTCTCACTTACCTTGATATCACCATTGCTCGATGCATGGAGAGATGCAGTGTTTGTTGAATTAATGAGTTACTTTCAAAGAACTCGTCTGCAATGCCATGAAGAGTCATTATGGCATTCTTTTTTTTTTTAATTTTTTAATTTAAGTATAGTTGGTATACAATATTATATTGGTTATATTAGTTTCAGGTGCACAATATAATGATTTGGCATTTTTATACCTTAAATGTGATCACCCCACTAATTCCACTTATCATCTATCACTGTGTAAATTTATTATATTATTGACTAGCCCCCCTCCCTTCTGGTAACCATCCTTTTGGTCTCTGCTTCTATGAGTCTGTTTTTGTTTTGTTTGTTCATTTCTTTGTTATTTTTTTTATTTATTTATTTTTTTAGCTGAGCCATCCTGCTACCTGTTGGCAGCTCAGCGGCTGCTCAGCTCGGGCTGGACTCGAACCGCTGTTGCTCAGAGCTCAAACTCTTGAGCGAGCTCTTAACCAACTGAGCCACTCGGCCGGCCCTCTTTGTTATTTTTTAGATTCTACATATAAGTGAAACCATCCAGTATTTGTCTTTCTCTGCCTCACTTATACCCTCTAGATCCATCCATTATGGAAAAAAGATTTCATTCTTTTTTGTTGCTGCGTAATGTTCGTGTGTGTGTGTATGTGTGTACCATATCTTCTTTATCCATTCATCTATCGATGAATACCTAGGTGGCTTCCGTATATTGGATATTGTAAATAATGCTGCAATGAATACTGGGGTACATCATAGTCATTCTTCTCAGAACTAGAACAAATAATCCTAAAATTTACATTGAATAACAAAAGACCACGAATAGAAAAAGCAATCTTGAGAAAGAAAAACAAAGTTACAAGTATCGGGCTCCCTGATCTCAAACTATACTATAAGGCTATAGTAATCAAGACAGCATGGTACTGACACAAAACCAGACACAGGAGGTATGATAAAGAAAAATACGGTGAATGTTTAAATTTAAAAAAAAAATGTATTATAGTAAAAGACACATTGCCATTGATCCCCTTCAAAATACTCCCCCTCGCTTCAAACATACTTATCTCATTGTTCTTGCCACTTTCTGAAGCAGTTTTGGAAGTCCTCTTTCATGAATGTCTTTAGTTACACTGTCATGGCTGCTTCGATGTCCTGAATTGATTTACCTATCATGGTCATTTTGACTTTGAAGAAGAGCCAGAAGTCGCTTGGTGCCAGATCTAGTGAATAAGTTGGATGAAGACACACTGTAATGTTTTTATTTGACAGAAACTGCCGTACCAGAAGCAATGTGTGATCACAAAATACGGTGAATGCTGCTGCTGAGTACCATCCAACAGAAAGGCAGGGGTCTTCGATACAGGAAGCAGCACATCAAACCTTAGTAACAGTGTGTGACAAGTTTCAATTTGTTCGGTGCAGTCAGTCAGGTGTGAGCTACAGTTGAGAGAAGGTTTTTTTGTTTTTGTTTTTTTAGTTGAGCCATCCTGCCACCTGTTGGCAGCTCAGTGGCAGCTCAGCTTGGGCCGGGCATCGAACCACTGTTGCTCAGAGCTCACACTCTTGAGCGAGCTCTTAACCAACTGAGCCACACGGATGGCCCGAGAGAAGATGTGTTTTAAAGTGTGCCGTAAATCATCCTCCATCATGACAATGCTCTGTGTCACACATCGCTTCGGGTATATGGCAATTTCTGTCAAATAAAAACAAAACTGTGTGTCCTTGTCCACCTTAGTCATCGGATCTGGCACTGTGTGACTTCTTGCCCTTCACCAAAGTCAAAATGATTCACGACATCGAGGCAGCCACAACAGCACAACTAAAGACACTCACAAGAGGACTTCCAGAACTGCTTCGGAAAGTGGCAAGAATGATGGGATAAGTGTGTTCGAAGTGAGGGAAAGTATTTTGAAGGGGATTAATAGCAATGTGTCTTTACTGTAATACATTTTCTTTTATTTAAACATTCACTGTATTGTTTGATCACTCCTCGTAGATCAATGAAACCGAATAGGGAGTCCAGAAATAAGCCCACACCTATATGGTCAATTAATCTATGACAAAGGAAGTAAAAATATTCACTGGAGTAATGACAGTCTCTTCAACAAGTGATGTTGGGAAAACTGGACAAATATACGCAAACAAATGAAAGTGGACCACTTCTTACACCATATACAAAAATAAACTCAAAATGGGTTAAAGGCTTAAATGTTAGACCTGAAACCATAAAACTCCTAGAAGAAAACATAAAAAGTATTTGACATCAGTCTGAGTAATATATTTTTGGATCCATCTCCTTGGGCAAGGGAAACAAAAGCAAAAATAAACAAATGGGACTTCATCAAACTAGAAAGCTTCTGCACAGCAAAGAAAACCACCAAGAAAACAAAAAGACAACGTACTAAATGGGGGAATATATTCACAAATGACATATCCATTCAGGGGTTGATATCCAAAATACATTAGACACTCATACAACTCAATAATAAAAAAATAAACAATCTGATTGAAAAATGGGCAGAGGACATGAAAAGACACTTATCCAAAGAGGACATACATACAGATGCTAACAGAAATATGAAAAGATGCTCACTAATCATCATTAAATGCAAATAAAAACCACAATGAGATATCATCTCATACCTGTAAAAATGGCTATTATCAATAAATCAATAAACAGCAAGTATTGGCGAGGGTGTGGAGAAAAGGGAAACCTCATGCACTGTTGGTGGGATTGCAAATTGGTGCAGCCAGTATGGAAAACAGTATGGAGGTTCCTCAAAAAATTAAAAATGAATATACCATATGACCCAGCAATTCCACTTCTGGGCATTTATCCAAAGAAAATGAAAACACTAGTTGGAAAAGATATATGCACCTATGTTCATTGCAGGATTAGTTACCATAGCCATTGTGGCATTTTTAATTTGATTTTGCTAAAATGCTTAAGTGCAATCAAAACTATTTAAATCTCATTTTATCTTGACGTTTGGATGGGGCTAAAAGGTCTCTCTCTCTCTCTTTCACACACATACAGACACACAGACAAAGACACACACACACACACACACACACACACACACACCACACAGACAAAGACACACACACACACACACACATCACACAGACACACACACACAACTTACTGTTGGAGCCGCGGATGCCTAACTTATCCTCAGGCTTCCCATTAATCACTCCACCAAAGTCTCTCTCCACTATGAATGCTGTGATTTTGTCTTTTACTAAGCTGTCAGAATCAACAACCTTGGTCTTAGCAAACACAGTAAAAATATTCGCCAGTCCTCCATTGGTGATCCAGACCTGAGGAAAAAAAGCAAAAGAACTTTGGAGGAAAGCAAACTATCATGAGCGACCTCTGAGCTCCATCTTTGCCACAAGACACTCCAGCTGCCCATCAAACTTCAGGGCAGAATGTAAAGCCCTTGGCCTTGGGGTAGCCAACGCTGCATGAACAGAAGACAGGGCTCAACCCAGTCTCCCCAGAACAAGGATAATTCCTGCGAGACACAGGTGACCGGGGTGTGTGTGTGTGTGTGTGTGTGTATAGAAGAGCAGTCAATGGTACTAAGACAGCACAGGGTCTAGCACCAAACAATAGGGTTTCCTCAAGAAAGCGGGGTGGGGGCAGAAAGAATCAGAGACGGGGTGGGAGAAAGAGGAGGATGAGGGAGAGGTAAAAACTGGGAGCCTTCTCAACAAACTGCAATGTATGGAATCTATTTGGATCTTAATTCAAGCAAATTGTTTGACAAATAAAAAGGTGTAAGACAATCAGGGAAATCTGAACTCTGACTAGATAGCGAGAAATTATTACCAATTTTTAAAAATGTGATAATGGTATTATGACTTTTTTAAAAAAGTCTTATCTTTTAGAAATATAAGCTGAAACAGTTATGCATGCAATCCAGAGCTGGCAATGCTGACAGAGAAACAGGACTGGCTATGAACTAATAACTGCGGAAGCTGGCTGATGGGTGCACAGAAGTTCACTATACTAAACTTTTGTGTATGCTTCAAATTTTGCATAATAAAAAGTTTAGAAAATAAACACCCAAGAGCAGCTCAGGAGGTAGTTGGTGCATATGAAAGCATATAGACTCCAGAGCCAGAACTCCTTGGCACCAATCCTGGCTCTGCCACTAAGTAGACATAGGAAACTGACAAGTCACTGAAACTCTCTGAGCCCCTGGTTTCTTCTAAAAAATGAAAAGTAGCATCCACCCAAGAGGTGATAGTCAAGAGATGATGTGTACGCCCTTTGCGTCCCTGGTGTGAGGAAAGCGGTCAGTGTGTAGTGGTGGAGGCCATGACTGAGACCCGGGTGAGGCCATGGAGCTGTACCTTGGAGCCGCTGAGGATGTAGTGCTTCTTATCTTCACTTAATACGGCCCTGGCCTGGATGGAGGCAGCGTCACTCCCACTGCGGGGACAGAGACAGGCAGTTGAGCACAGTAAAGCTTGGAATCAAGAAGAAAGATTTGGAGAGCCCCAAAAGGTTTTTACTTTAATACAGGAGTTGGCAAACTTTTAAAATAAAGGGCCAGGCGAGATATACATATATATCTACATCTATCTATCTATCTATCTATCTATCTATCTATCTATCTATCTATCGATATCTCTTTACAGGTGACAGAAAGTCTGTCCCAATTCCTTAATTCTGCCAAGTTGGCGTGAAGGCAGCCAGACAGTGTGTAAACAAATAGACATATTCCAGCAACACTTTCTTTACAAAAACAAGTGGCAGGCTAGATTTGGTTGACCCCCTGCTTTATCACATCAGATAAAAAAGTGGCAGCGAAAACTTGGGCTTAAGGTTAAATCTGGAAATGTTTGCTCAAAACAGGCTCATCAGAGGTCCTGTGAAGATGAGTTCAGGGCGCGCGATTGTTACGTGGGGGTAAGCAAGATGGAGTGTGGTCCAAGGAGCACACCATCAGAAGTCCTGGGTCCTGCGCCAGCCTTATTATTTATGTCTTAGCTGTGTGGCCTTGGGCTGATCACACAACCTCAGTTCCTAATCTGTAAAATGGGAACACTACCAGCTGCCCCACATACTCTGAGAGTTGCTTTGAAGTCTGAAAGCATATCACATGTCAGTGTGTGCAAACTATAAAATAATTATTTAACAGGTGCTGTCAAGTATGTTATCTCATTTATAAATCTCACTGGGACAGAGGATAAAGTAAAGATAATAGAACTGGCAAGAAAAGTTGATGAGTTGATTCCTGAAAGATTTCAGGGAGGGAAGAAATCAGAATCACTACCCATTCAGCCAAACTATGGCCCTCCTCCCAGAGCACCCTGGAAGTGCGTTCCATGATCCCTCCCACCAAAGGGCAGACCTGGCTGGCTCGGTCAGGCAGAAGGCGGCAATGTGCTCCCCAGATGCCAGTTTGGGTAGGTACTTGGACTTCTGCTCCTCAGTGCCGGCCAAAATGAGCCCCTAAATAAGACACACACAGGCTGATTTCAGCTGTGGGGAGAAGAGTGTGAAATGTGCTTGCAGTACATGGCTTCTTCTGATGGAAATACTCGCCTCACACAAGAGGTAACACCCTGGCTCAGAACTGGCAGCCTTGGGTAAAAATGGGGAGCTGCTGGACAGTATAGGAAGCCAGGTTGCTAAGGAGCCACCCTAACGTGCACACTCAGGGATTTCCATCGCAGTCCTCCGTTTCCTGGCTAGGTGGCCTTGGGTAAGGAATATCCCTCCTGAGCCTCCATCTCCTTCCCCACCAATACACAGGATAATCTCATGGATTATCCTGTGGATTGGGTGGTTTGGATGATAAAAGGTGAAGGTGTGGGAATGCTAGAGCCATACCTGGCATAAAGAAGGTGCACAGTCAATGTCAGAACTGTCCCACTCCCTTCACAGTGCCAAGTGGGTAAGACCACTGTTTCCACTGCTCTTGGGGTGGGGTGGGGGGAAGCCATGCCCATTGCTCACTCAGTTCCCTTTCATTTCTACATTGAGCAGAAACAAGCCAGGGAAGTGGATTATTGCTAAGAGCTGTGTGCCCCTGGACCTACCCCCAAAATGCTCCAAGCCCAGAGGGCTGAGGAAGACATGTGCACCAAGAGCAGGAAGGACAAGCTCCAGCCCCGAGTGACAAGAGCTCAGAGGCGAGGCTCACTTCCAGCCCAAGGTGAAGGCAGGCTCCACAGAGGCAGCAGCATCAGAACTGGGCCTTCATAGGATGGGTCAAAGGTGATGGGGAAAGGAGGAAGACTCAAAGGGGAGGAGTGGTGAGATCTAGGGCTGTTGCTCGTGTGGGGACTGAGCACCACATGGTGTGTGCCAAGTGAGGCTCCACAGGACGAGGCTGCAGGAGACGGAGCAGCCCTCCTCTGAGACCCTGAGGAAGCAAGCCCGATTCACTTCCTGAAGGTCTTCTGGCATCACGGGCTGGCGCCAGAAGACCTTCAGGAAGCATCCCATACTTGACCTTGAGGCCGATAGCCTGATGTGCTGCCAGGGTCACAGCAATTGACCCGTCCAAGCTGACAATTTCCCCTAGCCGAGCATACATGGTGTTGGAGAGGCCCAGGCCACCTGAAGAAGAAACAGACCAGTTTTACTGATGGACCAGCCCCAAATTCCTCCCATTAAAGGCAAATGGCTTTACTGGTCTTTTCTGATTATAAAAGTAATGCCACATCACCATTAGAGGAAAATCACAACTGAGAAAGCTACAAAGAAAACAAAGTACCCATACACATTACTCACAGCATTTTTGTGTATATCCTTTCAGACTTTATATAGGCATATGAGCATATGTAGATATATTTTTAATATTAAAATATAATCTATAATACAAAAATATAAAAATACCTATACCTATATTAAATCATTTAGTATGTTGTGAATCTCTGTCACAGGTACAGATCTTTATAAATGAAACAGATGTCCAACATCTCTCCCCAGTACCTAGTGGACCCTAGGATCCCGATTCTGTGCTCACTCTTTGTTGTGGGGGGCTGTCCTGTGCACTGTACGATGTTTAGCACCGTCCTGGGCCTCCACCCACTAGAGTCCAGAAGTTACACCTCTCCCACAATTTGAGCAACGAAAAATGTCTCTAGACATTGCCAAATGTCTCCTGGGGGACAAAATCACCCTGATTGGGAATCACTGTTCTGGAGTGAAAAAACAAAAATTAAAGAAACAAAAACTCCATTGAACTTATGTATTTTGCATTTCATCTTCAACTTCTACAGGTGGCCAGTTGGTGGCCTTATGTGCATCTCACGAATGACAAAATGAGGCCTCAGGTCATGTAGCCAACATGTCGCAGGACTGGGCTCTGAACTCAGGGGTATGTGCAGTCGCAGGCCCCGGAGCCGCCACTCACACACAAAAGGAAGGGCTGAGTCCCGAAGGGATCGCAGTGGCACTGCCTGGTATGGAGTCCCATGGGCTCAGTGTGGGACGCAGGCAAGGCCAGGCTTCTATAGTACCACCACCACCCCTCTCCACTTCTGTTTCAATCAAAACTTTTACTTATTTTATATACTGAGTGAGTCAGTTTTGTTTGTTAAAAAAATAAATTCTGATGCTTTCTCTCCCAAGGAAGTTACCATTAAAATCCTGTGGGACAGCAGTCACATTGGGAAGGGTGACAGGCACATGGAGACTGCAGGTGCTGGAGGAACTGGAGGCAGGAAGGAGCCACACATCAGCCTGGTTGGTCGCAGGGACCCAGGGAGGAAATCCTGGCTTGTGGGAGAAAAGGCCTCCGTTTCCCTGAACAGGGGTTTCCAACCAGTGTTTAGAATGCTCCAGATTGGGAGCATTTCCCCAAAACTTCTTGGGCATGAGCATAAGGTTGCTGCTGCCCTAACTTCCCAAGGAAGTATTAAAAAAGCCCCAAATGTGACTACTATCATTTCATGAAAGAAAGAGCATTTTCATACCAGAAAGTAGGACATAAAACAAAAATAAGGGATGGGGAGTTGTGTAATCTCATACCAACACAGGTGCACACATATGAGTACACACACACACACACACACACACACTCTGGCATACAAGACATACAGAAGTAAAAAGATGATGTACCCCGATTTTACTCAGAAATTGTTTGAGGGAATAATTAATTACCTTTCATCAATCAAGAAGTGATTTTACAATGATCTTGAAGGGGAAACACATACTATTAGTTTGGCTACCTCTGGCAGCTTTCTCAAGCTATTTCTGTTTTTTCCAAGCACTTATGTTTTTTCAGTTGCTAACAGACCAACTACCACCCTCCAGCTCTACTCCACCTGCTTTCTATCCTAATATTTAACGTAACTTGTTTGTTATGGCACAGTTTCCCCGTTGCTTGTCAGCTGTAACACTGACCAAGTGTCAGATGTCTGGAAAGAGCTCAGTCTCTCCCAACCTCACTCAAAGGCTACAGATTTGTGTTAAGAAGCAGGGTATGTAGCTTCTCCCAGCAAAGGTCTATGCTGTGTCCCCACCACTGGGGGTGGCAAAATCACTGATGATTTTGTCTTCTGCAGAAATTTTATACATTTGGAAATGTGGAAGGTGTTTCACATGATGACAAGATACACCATTAAACATTTTAAAACAAAGCAATAAACATACATATAAACTAAGATTTAACCTGATTAAAATATGCCTCAGAATCAAAGAAATTAGGTATTACACTAACTTGTACTAAATTTTCACATTTTGTCTCAGACTGCACCAGCTATAGGATTGGTACAAGTGGGAACTTACTCTACAGATATTGAGGGCCCCCAACTTGAGACTGATAGGGAAGCCCTAACTTTAGTGTCTAGAGGTAAACCAGGCAGAAAGACAGAACATCAAGACAAACTCCTGCTTCTGTGACTTGCTGTGCAAAATCTCATTTACAATCTGATTGGGAAAATGCCCCAAATATTAAAAACCTCCAATGACCAGCTTACAGCCATGAAATATGCCCAGCCCTTAAAGCACCACTAACACCTCTCTCTCCTAACCTCCTGCCCACAGCTGATCAAATCTGGCAGCAGCCCCAACTAGCAAAGGCTCAGGGAGGGGGCTCAGAGAGATGGATGCAGGGTCAAGGCTGAGAGCCTAGAGCCACGGTTTGATGTCAAAAGAGCATGAGAGTAAAAATAGTGTGTGCATGGCTGTGCTCTTGTCTTTTTGAAACATTTTCTATTCAGTCCTTTCCCCCCACACACTGCTTGCCTGTCCCCTTAATCCCACAGAACTGAGATAACCACCTCCAGATTAGGTAAAAGAAAAACAAGCTGCAATGATTAGTCAAATATAAGCAGGCAGAATTACACTGGGGTCCTGAGCAGAAAAGCAAGGTCTCTGACATGGGGGGTAAACACATCACTATAATGGTCCAAGAATTAACATGCATGGTCCAAAAGACTCAAGGCCGAGCTCCAAGCTGCCTCTGGGTCAAATCCCCACTTAGATACATACAGCTTGTGCCCTGCAGCCATATGCCTTGTTCCTTTGTACCGAGTTCAGAAACCAAACCCAGGGGACCCTTCCCCTACAGCATGCGTGGTTCTAGGGGTAATTCCTGTACCTACCAGACCAAAGGGCTGTGCAGGGAGAGGACACTGCAATCAGCCTATTTTGGCTGTGACACACCCCCTCCACCACCCACAGAGACCTAGCAAGCAGACACTCTAAAGTGGTCCTTTATCCATTTCAGAGGAAGAAAGCGCAGAACTCAGCAGCTCTTTCTGCCTACAGGCCCCTTAGCCAGTCCACACATACTCACCAGCTGGCCATTCGCATTTAGCCCACAACTGACATTTTTATTAATTCCAGGGGTTTTACAGCTTGATCTGGACATATGCACTTAACGGCTACCTTTCCCAAACAGAACGCTTTTTTTGGACAAATACAGAGCACTTTCTTAAGAGCCAACCAGTGATGGGGTGGTTTCCTTTACTTACCATATTCTTCTGGGACTTGCATCCCAAAAAGCCCCAGGCTCTTCAGTTTCTCTAAAGTTTCCTTTGGGATTTTTCCCTCCTGGTCAATTTTTCGTGAGTCCACTACCAAGAAAAAATATCTTGATTAAACAAAATATTAGCTTTGTTAATATAAATACAAGTAAACAGAACAATTTTTGTATAGTATAAATCTCAGTGTCCGGGAAAAAAAAAAATCCCAGTGTCTGAAACTTTGAAACTGGAAATTGCATAGTCACGATTATTCATCATGTGTTCAATTTTACCTCATTAGCCCTGAAAGAATTGTATCTTAAAAAATTACCAATACTAGGTTGTGTTGTTTCTTGATCTGGGTGCTATTCACATGGGTGTCTTCACTGTAAAAGACAGCAGCAAAATATGAGGTCGGACAATTAAGTTCATGAACTCATCCTAGAAAAAGTGCTACATACCTCATTGCTGAATATCACTACAGTCACCTTCAAAGTACTCCCCTTGGGAAGCTATGCACCGACGCCAATGCCTAGTCTATCCTTCAAAGCAATTTTGGAACCCTTTTTCTGGAGTGGCCATCAGAGCTGTCATCGTATTACCCTTGATGTCCTGAATGTCATCAAAATGTCTTCCTTTCAATATTTCCTTTATTTTCGGTAAAGAAAGAAGTCACTGGGGGCCAGATCAGGTGAGTAGGGAGGGTGTTCCAATATAGTTATTTGTTTACTGGCTAAAAACTCCGTCACAGACAGTGCCGTGTGAGCTGGTGCGTTGTCGTGATGCAAGAGCCATGAATCGCTGGCAAAAAGTTCAGGTCGTCTAACTTTTTCACGCAGCCTTTTCAGCACTTCCAAAGAGTAAACTTGGTTAACTGTTTGTCCAGTTGGTACAAATTCATAATGAATAAATCCCTCTGATAGCAAAAAAGGTTAGCAACATCGTTGCAACAAGTTCGCAAACTTAATTGTCAGAACTTGTATAAAAAGAACAAGTATACACATGAAAAAAATGTTCAACATCACCCATTAGGGAAATACCAATTAAAATTACAATGAGCTATCATTCCACAGCTATCAGCATGGCTAGAAAACAAGCAAATAAACAAAAAAACAATAACACCAAAACTTGGCAAAAAGGCACAGAAACTAGATAAACTACACATTGCTGGTGGGAATAAAAAGCAGTATAGCCACTTTGAAAATAACTTGGTAGTTTCTTTAAAAACTAAACACACAAATACCTTAGGACCCGACAATTACACTCCAGGGCATTTATCCCAGAGAAATGAAAACACATTGACACAAAAACTTACACACAAATGTACACAGCAGTTTTATTCATGAAAGTCCCCAAAGTGAAAACAACCCAGATATACTTCAACATTAGAAAACTCAACAAACTGTGGTAATTCACAGGTAATCCATGGAATACTACTGAGCAATAAAAAAAATAAATCATTGATACACATGGCAACTTGTAGGAGAATTATGCTGAGTGAAAATAGGCAATTGCAAAAGTTTACATACTATATGGGTCCATTAATATAACATTCTTGAAATAACAAAATTATAAAAATTATAATTTATAACAGGTTAGTAGTTGCAACAGATTGGGGGAGGGGAGGGCAAGATGGCTACGAATATAAAAGGACAGCATGAGAGATCCTTGGGATGTAACTGCTTTGCACCATAATTGTGGTGGTTGTAACATTAACTACACATGATAAAATTGGATAAGTATACACCCACAAATACAAATCAGTACATGCTAAAACTGGTGAAGTCTGAATAAGATGGTATTGATGTCAATTTCCTGGTTGTGATACTGCACTACAGTTATGCAAGATGCATACTATAAAGTTATATACTAGGGGAAACTGGGTGAAGGATATAATTGATCTCTGAATTATTTCTTACAACTACAAGTGAATCTACAATTATATCAGCATAAAGGTTTTTCACACAAATAAATGTTATCATATTAAACATACATATTAAATTTAATGGAAATAACCCTGAAGTTGCTAAATCCCCAACGAAACACCCACATTTGCTGAAATCCAACTAAACTGATTTTGAACAAAAACTATGAGATTGTGTGACATTATTTTATCTTGTTTACACATCTTAAATGTGTAAATGTGAATTTTACTAATGAACAAAATGCATATTCTAAAGAAAAATTCCATGAATAGAAATATATACAGAAAAAAATAGAATTCCACATACTGAAAAAATAATTTTTAAACAATCAGTTGTATACACTAGCAACAATCAGAACTTGAAAGTTAAAAAACACAATTTACAGCAATATCAAAAAATTTTAAATATTTATAGATGTTTTATAAACCATAAAAAATGTTAAGTATAGGGCCGCCCAAGTGGCGCATTGGTTAAGAGTTGGCTTGGGACGCCAGCTCTGAGCAGCAGGGCCCTGGTTCAGATCCCACATTACAGCCAGTGATGCTGTACCCTCTACAGCTAAGACGGTGAACAACAGCTCGACCTGGAGCTGGGCTGCCGTGAGTCGCCGGCAACGGCGTAGGCTGCAATGAAGCTGCAGTGAGCTGCCATAAGCTACCGTGAGTGGCTGGGAGCCTGCGTGAGCAGCCGGCGGCCAGGGTGAGCTGCCAAGAGCCACCGTGAGCGGCTGGCTGTCCAGTGGCCAGTGACCAATCTGCCTCAGCCGGGAAGAGTGCAATGATAGTACCAACATGGGCCAGTGTGGAAGCCACGTCCTCCACAACTAGACTGAAGAACCAAAGGACAGCAACTTGTGTGTTACCCTCCCCCAATTCCCCAATAAAATCTTTTAAAAAAAAATGTTAAGTATAATTTGATAAATCATCAAAAAACTTTTGACAAAAATTGTCCAAGGTTTTTACACTGACGACCACACACAAAATGCTGCTCAGAGAAATTAAATGAGAACCAAATAAATGGAGAGATATACCATAATCATGGATCAGAAGATTCAATATTGTTGTAATCTTAATTCTCCATTAAACCAATTTACAGGTAGATTTCTTGTAATCCCAACCATAACACAAACAGGTCTTTCTGTTGAAATTGAAAGGCTGATGCTAAAATTTATAAGGAAATGCAAAGGACCTAGAGAAGCCAAAACAACTTTAGAAAACAACTACCTGGCTGGATTCAAGGCTTATTACAAAGCTCAGTAGAAGACAATGTAATATTTGCATAAAGATAGACAGATCAATAGAACAAAGGATTTGGAAATAGACCCACACATCAATGGTCAAATGATTTCTTTCCAATATTTTATATTGTGCTAAATATACATAACATAAAATTTACTATCTTAACTATTTTTAAGTATATAATTCACTGGTATTATGTACATTCATATTATTGTGCAACCATTCACCACCATCTATCTCCAGAACTTTTTTCATCTTCCCAAAATGAAACTCTACACCCACTAACCAACAGATCCCCGTTTCCACCTTCCCCTAGTTCCTGGAAACCACCATTCTACTTTCTGTCTCTATGAATTTGACTTCTCTAAGTGACTCATGTAAGTGAAATCACAGTAATTTGTCCTTTTGTGATTGGCTTATTTCATTTAGTCCTCAAGCTTCATTCACATTATAACATGTGTCAGAACTCTCTTCCTTTCAAAGGTTGAATAATATTCCACTGTATGTTTATACTACCTTATTACCCATTTAACCAGACAACCTATCTGTGTCTTTGGATCTAAAGTAAGTCTCCTACAGAATTGGATCATGTGTTCTTGTTTTTAATCCATTCTGACAACCTCTGAGTTTTGATTGGACAGTTTAATCCATTTACTTTTTTTTTCTTTTTTTAATAATTTTTGCCTTTTTTTTTTTAAGATTTTTATTGGGGATTTGGGGGATGGGAACAGCGCTGGGAAATTGGGGGGAAGGGGAACAGACAAGTTGCTGTCCTTTTGTTCTTCAGTCTAGCTGTGGAGGACGTTGCGTCCCTGGCCCAAGTTGGCACCATCATTGCACTCTTCCAGGGTGAGGCAGATCAGTCGCCGGCTTCTGGACGGGCTCACAGCAGCTGCTGGCTACACATGGTAGCCCATGGCAACCCACTGCAGCAGGGGCTGCAGCCTACGCCGTCGCCAGCGACTCATGGCAGCCCAGCTCCAGGTTGAGCTGTTGTTCAGCATCTTAGCTGTAGAGGGGACAGCGTCACTGGCCCACATGTGGGATCCCAACCGGGGCCCTGCTGCTCAGAGCTGGTGTCCCAAGCCAGCTCTTAACCAACGCGCCACTCGGCCAGCCCTAATCCATTTACTTTTAAAGTAATTATTAATGAGAAACTTCTGTTATTTTGCTATTTGTTTTCTATATGCTTTATAACTTTTTTGTCCTTCATTTCTTGCATTCCTGTCTTCTTTTGTGTTTAGTTGATTTTTTGCAGTGAAACGTTTAAATTCCTTTCTCATTTCATTTTGCGTATATTCTTTAGCTATTTTTTTATTACTATGAGGAGTATATTTAACATGCTAAAGTTATAACACTGTAATTTGAAATTATACCAGCTTAACTTCAATAACATACTAAAATTCTGTTCCTTTAATGGCTCCGTCCTTATCCCTTTCTCTTATTGATGTCACAAATTTACATCTTTACAACATTGTGTACAAAAACAAATAATTATTTTACATGCACTATCCTCTTAAACTAATAGAAAACAAAATTTGAAGTTACAAACCAAAGTTATAATGATACTAGCTTTTAGACTAATAATATTTTAAATGTATCAGTCTCTTAAATCATGTAGAAAATAAAAAGTAGAGTTACAAGCCATTATTACAATACCAACTTTTATAAATGCCACATATTTACCTTTATTAAGACACTTACTTCTTCATGCAGCTTCAAGTTACTATCTAGTGTCCTTTCATTTCAACCTGCTGGTATCCCTTTGGCATTTCTTGCAGAGCAGATCCACTGGTAAACTTCCTCAGGTTTTATCTGGAAATGTCTTAATTTCTCCTTTACTTTTAAAGGCCAGTTTTGCCGAATAGGATTCCTGATTGAGTTTTGGGTTGTTTTTTTTTTAGCACTTTGAGTATATTGGCCCACTGCATTGTGCCCTCCAAAGTTTCTGATGAGAAATCTGCTTATAATCGTATTGAGGATCCCTTATACACGATGAGTTGCTTCTCTATTGCTTTCACAATTCTGTCTTTGGACAGTTTGATTATAATGTGTCTTGGTGTGGGTCTCTATTAGTTCGTCCTGTTTGGTGTCTGTTGAGCTTCTTGGATGTTTATATTCATGTTTTTCATTAAATCTGGAACATTTTCAGCCATTATTTCTTCAAATATTCTTTCTGCCCTATCTCTGTTCACCTTCTGGGACTTCCACAATGCATATGTTGGTCTGATTGATGGTGTCGCACAGGTCCCTTAAGTTCACTTAAAATATTTTTTTCTTTCTGTTCCTCAGACTTGATAATTTCCATTGTCCTACCTTCAAGTACGCTGACTCTACCTTTACAAATCTACCTTTGAATCCTTCTAGTGAATTTATTTCAGTTATTGTACTTTTCAGCTCCAGCACATCTTTTTGGTTTCTTCTTAAATTATCTCTTTATTTATATTTTCATTTTGTTCATACATCATTTTCTTGACTTTCTCCACATCTTCCCTTAGTTCTTTTAGCATCTTTAAGGATGTTTTAAAGTTTTTGTCTAGTAAATCCTCCCATGCAGTCTTTTACAGGAACAGTTTCTGTTGGGTTATTTTATTTCTTTGAATTGGCCATACATTTCTGCTTCTTTGTATGCTTTGTGATTTTTTTTTCTTGTTGTTGAAAACTGGACATTTGAATCTAATAAAGTGGTAACTCTGGAAATGAGATTTTTCCCTCTTCCCCATGATTTGCTGTTTTGTTTTTCCTTTCTTTTTAATTGAAATGTACTTGACATATAATATTGTGTAAGCTTAAGGTGTACAGCATGTTAATTTGATACATTTATATATTGCAATATGACTACCACTGTAGCTTCAGCTAACATCTCTATCATGTCACAAAATTATCATTTCTTTTTATGTGGTGGGAATAATTAAGAACTGTCTCTTCACATGCTTGATGTTTATAACACAGCATTGTCTATAATACTGTGCATTACATTTCCAGGACTTATATATCTACTAGTTGCAAGTTTGTACCCTTAAACAACATCTCTAAGGCCCTAGTCTCTGTAAATCACCATTCTACTCTATTTTTATGAGTTTGGCTTTTTAGATTCCACATACGCAGTCCGACAATTAAGTTTGCGAACTTGCCACCGTGCACTTACATTGGTGGCACTGTACAAACAGCTCAGTAAGGTTTCATAACCTTGGTGTATCAGTGTCTCAGAGCTGTGCTCATGTCAACATGTGGAGGTGTCTTGCTGAGTGGTATTTATTATTGTTGTTGTGTGTTTTTGTGTGCCATTGCGAGAATGTCTGAGCTTGAACTAGAGCAATGACCAAACATTACATTTCTTGTTAAACTTGGCAAGAGTGGAAGTGAAATCAGGAACATGTTAGTCCAAGTTTATGGGGATAATGCCATGAAGAAAACGGCAGTGTAAAATGGAGTAAATGTTTTTCTGTGGGGAGAGAGGGCGTCACTGATGAAGAGAGGTCAGGGCAGCCAGTAACGAGCAGAACTGATGAAAAGATTGCAAAATTGTCAAATTGTGCAACAAAATCGTCGGCTGACTGTGAGAAGCATAGCAGACCAAGTAAACATCAATAGAGAAATAGTTAGGAAAATCTTAACTGAAAATCTTGGCATGAGAAAGTTGTGTACAGAAATGGTACTGATGTAGCCCACCAATGAACAAAAGCAAAGTGGAATTGAAGTTTGCCAAAACCCTTCAGAGAGGCAAAACGATGTTTTGGGCCATGTTATCACTAGTGATGAAACATGGGTGCACCAATATGATCCTGAAACAAAGCATCAAAGTGCATAGTGGAAGTAAACCAATTCTCCACAGTCAAGAAAGTTCCATCAGTCCAAACCAAGAGTCGAAACGATGTATCAAAAGAGGTTATTTTTTGATATCAGAGGGATTATTGCATTATGAATTTGTACCAACTGGGCAGTTAACCAAGTTTACTATTTGGAAGTGCTGAAAAGGCTGTGTGAAAAAGTTAGACAAAAACGACCTGAACTTTTCACCAACAATTCATGGCTCTTGCATCAATGCACCAGCTCATACAGCACTGTCTGTGAGGGTGTTTTTAGTCAGTAAACAAATAACTGTATTGAAACAACCTCCCTACTCACCTGATCTGGTCCCCAATGACTTCTTTCTTTACCCGAAGATAAAGGAAATATTGAAAGGAAGACATTTTGATGACACTCAGGACATCAAGGGTAATATGATGACAGCTCTGATGGCCAATTCAGAAAACGAGTTCCAAAATTGCTTTGAAGGGTGAACTAGGTGTTGGCATTGGGGGATAGCTTCCCAAGGGGAGTACTTCGAAGGTGACCTCAGTGATATTCAGCAATGAGGTATGTAGCACTTTTTCTTAGGATGAATTCGCAAACTTAACTGTCAGATCTTGTATAAGTGATATCACACAGTGATTTTCTCTGACTTATCTCACTTAACACAAGGTCCTCAAGATCCCTCTATGTTGTCACAAACATAGAAATTCCTTCTTTCTCATGTCTTAATAATATTCCATTATATGTATATGTATGTGTGTGTGTGTATGTGTATGTGTACACACATCTTTTCCACTGCTGACAGGCACTTAGGTTATTTCCACGTCTTGGCTATCATGAATAATGCTGCAAGAAACATATACCTCTTCCATATTCTGTTTTTATTTCCTTTGGGTATATAGGCAGAAGTGGACTTGCTGGATCTTATGGTCATTTTATTTTAATTTTTTGAAAAACTTCCATACTGTTTTCCATAGTGGCTGCATCAATTTACATTCCCACCAACAATATATAAAGGTTCTCTTTTCTTTTTTTTCTTTTTCTTTTTTTTTGTTTGTTTAAGATTTTATTGGGGTATTGAGGGAGAAGAACAGTATTGGAGAATTGGGGAAGGGGACCAGCCAAGTTGTTGTTCTTCAATCTTCATTGTGGAGGGCACCAGTCGCCATCTGGCTGCCCATCAGCAGCTCGTGGCCTATAAGTTCAAGGTGCTGTGTTCAATCTTAGTTGCAGGTAGGCGTAGCCACCATCCCATGTGGGAGTCGAACCAGCAGCCTTGTTGTTAAGAGCACAAGCTCTATCCATTGAGCCATCCGGGCAGCAGCTCAGCTCAAGGTGCAGAGTTCAGTCTTACTTGCGGGTGGGCATAGCCCACCATCAAACAGGCAATCTTGTTGTTACACCAGCTGAGCCATCCTGCCACCTGTTGGCAGCTCAGCGACAGCTCAGCGCAGGCACAGAGCCACTGGCCCATGTGTGAATCTAATCGGTGGCCCTGTTGCTCAGAGCTCTCGCTCCTTAGCCAACTCTGAACCAACTAAGCCACTGGGCTGGCCTGAGGCTTCTCTTTTCTTATCAACTGTTATCTTTTGTCTTCTTGATGATAATAGGCATTCTAGCAGGGTGAGGTGATATCTCACTGTGGTTTTCATTTGCAGTTCCCTAATGATTCATGATGTCGAGCATTCATGTTAATGATGTTAATGATTCATAACATTGTTCCTATTATCCATTTGGATGTCCTCTTTGAAAAAAATGTCTATTTAGTTTTTTTAATCATTGTTGTTGTTGTTAAGCTGCATGAGTTCTTTATATATTTTGGATATTAACTCCTTATCTGACATACGGTTTGCAAATATTTTCTCCCATTCTCTAAGTTGCCATTTCATTTTGTTAATTGTTTCCTTTGTTGTGCAGAAGCATTTGGTTTGATGTAGTCCCGTGTGTTGGTTTTGTTTTTGTTGTTTTTTGTGATTTTGGTTTTGTTGCTTTCTGTTGTTGCCGTTTTTTAATTGTTGTGGGCTAAGTCTGTGCTGAGATAAGCCAAAGGTATAAATTTAAGATCTCAGGTCTTTTCTGAGCCTGTGCCTTTCCCTGAGCATGCATGTTCACTTTCTAATTTCCCCCAAATACATGGTTGCTTCTGAATGTCCTCATCTTTAATATGGTTCACAAAAGAGGGATAAGAAAAATGAAGGGGGTTGGGGGTGGGGGGCAGTGTTTTAAATCACTTTGAAGTCATATTAGCCAGAGGGGGATGGGCTTGCAATGATGGGAAATAGGTACAAAAACAGTGGCCTCTGCCTCTTTGCACCTCTGTGATCAGAAGCAGCAATCAAAGCACAGGTCCCCAATATTTTATGGGGAGAGCTCTTTTGTCCAATTTGGCTATGTGGAAGCTGCTCCAAGAATAAGTTCACAGCTGCCTACTTCGGGGCTAAGGCAAGAAATGGGTAGCTGTTAGTGTGCTCAGAGCCTAAATCTATCAAAATTAAGCACAATTTACTACCCAAGCCTTACCCTGGGAGTTGCAAATCTCCAAAAGAGTCCAGATTTCCAAAACAGTTACATCAGACAGATTTTTCCAGTGCAACTATTGTCTAGGTGGGAAGACAGATTTCTGGTGCTCCCTACACTGGTATCTTCCCAGGATCCTCTGGGCAGTTGATTTTTGGCAAAGGTACCAAGTGAATTAAATAGGAAAAAGACAACTTTTAAATAAACATTTCTGGAACAATTGGGTAGTCATATGCAAAGAAATCACCCTCAAACTTTATCTCACATCATACCCAAAATTAACTGAAAATAGACTATAAATTTAAAAATTAAGAGTTAAAAATATAGGGCAGCTGGACGGCTCAGTTGGTTAGCGCATGTGCTCTTAACAACAAGGTTGCTGGTTTGACTCCCACATGGGATGGTGGGCTGCACCCCCCCCCCACGCCCACCCCGCAACTAGATTGAAAGCGGTGACTGGACTTGGAACAGAGATTGCGCCCTCCACAACTAAGATGGAAAGACAACAACTTGACTTGGAGCTGATGGATCCTAGAAAGACACAATGTTCCCCTTCCCTAGTTCCCCAACACTGTTCCCTTCCCCAATTCCCCAGTAAAATCTTTAAAAAAAAAAAAGTTAAAAATATAAACCTAAAAGAAAGTATAGACAGGGCTGGCCGAGTGGCGCATTGGTTAAGAACTGGCTTGGAATGCCAGAGGTCCCCAGTTCAGATCCCACATATGAGGGCCAGTGACATTGCCCTCTACAGCTAAGATGCTGAACAACAGCTCAACCTGGAGCTGGGCTTCCGTGAGTCGCCGGCGACGGCATAGGCTGCAGTCCCCTGCTGCAGTGGGTTGCCATAAGCTACCACATGTAGCCGGCAGCCAGCGTGAGCGGCCAGCAGCCGCCGTGAGCGGCCGTCCAGAGGCCGGCGACTGATCTGCCTCGCCTAAAGAGCACAATGATGGTGCCAGCTTGGGCCAGTGAAGCAACATCCTCCACAACTAGACTGAAGAACAAAACAACAGCAACTTGTCTGTTCCCCTTCTCCCAATTCCCCAGCGCTGTTCCCTCCCCCAATTCCCCAATAAAATCTTTTAAAAAAAGAGAAAATATAGACCAAAAAATCATCACAACCTGGATTTAGCAGATTTCTCATATACAATATAAAAATCATGAACGATGAAAGAGAAAAATTACTTTATCAACATTTAAAAGTTTTGCTCTTTAAAAGACACTTAATAAAATGAAAAAGTAAAAAAAGTGACTGTGAGAAAAATGTTGCTAAACATATATTAGGCAAAAAACTTGTATCTAGAATATAAAAAGACTTCCTACAACTCAAAAACAAAACCAAGTATCTTTAATGCATAAAATATCTGAAAGACACTTCACCAGAAGCGATGTGTGACACAGAGCATTGTCATGATGGAGGATGAAACCATTTGCCCATTTCATGCTAATGCGTTGTTTGTGATCCATGATTTACGGCACACTTTAAAACACACCTTCTCTCAACCAAGGCTCACTCCTGACTGACTGCATCAAACAAGTTGACACTTGTCACACACTGTTACTAAGGTTCGATGTGCCGCTTCCCATATTGAAGATCCCTGCCTTTCCACTGGATGGCACTCAGCAGCAGCATTCAGCAGTATTTTGTGATCACAACGGAAAGCTCCGTGTTACACATCACTTCTGGTATAGCAATTTCTATCAAATAAAAACATTACGGTGTGTCCTCATCCACCTTATTCATCGGATCTGGCACTGTGCAACTTCTGGCTCTTCCCAAAAGTCAAAATGACCATGCAAGGCAAACGTTTTGAATGAATTCAGAACATTGAGGCAGCCATGACAGTGCAACTAAGACACTCATGAAAGAGGGCTTCCAGAGCTGCTTCAGAAAGTGGCAAGAATGATGAGGAAGTGTGTTTGAAGCAAGGAAGAGTATTTTGAGGGAGATTAATGGCAATGTGTCCTTTACTGTAATAAATTTTTGTTTTATTTAAACATTCACCATATTTTGTGATCACACCTCATATTATCGATAGATACTATTTCCCCATGATTAAAGACACTCTCCTATGTATACTGCTTCTAACATAAATATCAAAGCACTGGCTATGGTAATGGTAAAGAAGATCATACATACCCTCTTCAGAGAAGAATTTTTCTATGAGTCCCACAAACTGATTGATTTCATTAAGTTCATCTTGGCTAACTTCGGGAAATGGGAAAACTTGTTTCTAAAAATGATAAACATTTAGTAAAAATTAATTTTTAGCAACTTTCCATAGTGATAATATCAGTGAAAAGGGCAACAGATTTGCTAGAGTCCATATCTGGCAGGCAGGACATTACTCATTGAAGGAATTAGAAAGCAACTTCCAAAAGGTGTTTAAGATACAAGAATTGTATGTTAGACTCCACCACCTAGATACAGCCTTCTCCCCTATTTAAGCAGATTTATTCCTGATCTTAATCAGCTTTCCTTATCAATAATATTATGATGATTTTCCCATGAAACAAAGAGCACTAAACTAAACATTTCAAAGCCCTGAGTTCTGTTCCTTGATTTGCAGCTTCCTAATTGTGTAGCCAAATCTCTTTACCTCTCCACACCTCCATTTTCTCACCAGTAATATTCAGGTAATATTTACTCAAGGTTGTTTTCAGAATCATGGAAGATAACTAGTGTGAAAGCTCATTACTAAAATGTAAAGTTTTACACTTTTTATTTTGTAAGTTCAAAGATGCTACAGCTGACAGAAACATACTGTGTATACAAGTTTCTTGCAAGGTTCCCAGCCAGCTGCATACTCCAGCCTCTGTCCATCCTGCTAGATGACATCTGTTACCTGTGCTAAGCATACAAGGTAAGAGGGTCACTGGAGGAGGCCCAGCTGTTGAGCCAGATCAACCTGAATTCAGCCTTGGCTCTGCCAGTTCTTAGATGTATGACTTGGGTAAGTCCCACAGCCTTTTTCAGTGTCAGTTTCTCTTCTGTTACAGATACCTCAGAAGGCAGCTGTGAGGCTCAAAAGAGGTAATATGTCCTGGAACATAAAGTAACTGTATTTGTGACAGACACTGGCTCTTACCTCCACCTCACACCATGGAAAACAAATTAGCTTCAAATCTCTGTCTCAGTCCAATGAGTGGCCCGTATTTCTGATTGGCACGAGATTCCCCACTGGGCTATCACTGTATACTGCCTAAAATCATCCCACTGTATCCTTGGCCCCTCTGGCTTTTGGGGCTCCAGGTAGCCCTGCCAGCATGACATAAGTATTTGGATTTGGACCCACAGCTGCTGAAAAATGATGTCCCAGATCACAAGCTGCCAGCCCTCAGAAGCCCTCTTTCCTCATGGCACCTCTCATTAAGTGTCTCCAGACAAGGTGTTCAAAGCAGAGGAGTCCTCAATCTTCCCCCTCCAGCTCTTGAACATCTAATCAGTCACCAAAGACTCTCCACTCTAGGATAGGTGGGTCCCTATCCAAAAGTGATAGCTGACTTAAAGAAATTCCTGCCTCCAGGCCATTCCTGACCCTGCCCTCAAAACTGTCTAGGAGGAAAATATGCTAAGACTCTAATCACTCTGCAGCCTCTCAGAACAAAGCCAACTCCTTAGTTGAATATACAGAGGCTCGACCCATTGCACTGGCCTTCACAACCCCATGGGTTCACCTGGGCCTTGTGCAATGAGCTGTGTTAGACAAAGATCATAAGATTATCCTGGACCAGTGAGCACTCCAGACGAGAAAAGAGAACAGCCTGGGAACTAGATGGCCTTCAAGCACAACCAAAGGCTAACTGCTGCAGGGACAGAGGTCTCCATGCATGGAAGAACAAATCTCTGTTATCAGTGTTCATAAACTGAGTGGGGTGCCTCATAGGTGCTGGGTTCAATTCCCATCAGCACTTCCAAATTTTTTAAAGCAGTGAAACACGTTTTTTAGTTAAACCTAGTGCAGACAGCAAATATGTAAAACAAATAAAAGTCAAGCTGCTCTGGTTGAGACTGCAGAGAGGGAGAAAGATCACCCAAATGTCTCCCACTCAGCTTCCCACTGGTCCCAGCAGTAACCACAGGGGCACTTCCATGAATAGCGACGGTCCACTTGAGAGCAGTTTGACAACTACTGGTCTAGATGATCTTGAAGGTCTCTTTCTATTCTGAGATTCTAGGCATCTCAGATGCCACGTTCCTGCTCAAACTCCAATAATGCTGTGCGAGATGACGTTGACCTGAACCAGGGCAATAGTGGTACAGGTGCTTAAAAGCAGTCAGATTCTAAATATAAGGTAGAGAAAACAGGAAGTGCTGTCAGATTAGCTGTGGATTATGAGAATAAGAGGCATCAAAAGTAACTCAAGGTATTTGGCCTGAACAAGTTGAATAATAGATTCACCACCATTTACGATAAAGAAGGCTGGTGGAAGGAGTGGGGTTGGGTGGGGAGACCAGAAACTCAGTTTTGAATATGCTAAATTTGAGATGCCTATTAGACACCTAAGTGAAGCTTTTGTTAGAAAGGTAGATATAAAAGGAGTCTGGAGTTCAAGGGAGAAATCTGAGCTGGAGAAATAAATTTGAGACATCAGGATATTAATGGTATTTAAAGCCACAGTACTAAATTAGATCATCCAAGGTGGGGTTGTAGAAGTGTACAGATTGAGCCTCAGAAAACTCCAGCTCCGACTGGGCTAGTTGAAAATGTTGGCCAATGTTTAGAGGTCAAGGAGTCAAGAAAGGAAAAGCAAAAGGAGTCTAGAAATGATCAGTCAGTGATAGAAAAACTACAAGAGAATGGTTTTTTAGAAGCCATAAGTGATGAACTGTGTTAGATGCCAATGATGGGTCAAGTAAGATGAGGCCAGAGAACAGACCTCTCTAGATGTGAGGACATGAAGGTCACCACTGACTTTCATAAGAGCATGTAGCAGATTGTTAAAGACAAAAGCCTAAATGGTATGAGGTCAAATGCAGCAGAAAAGGACAACTGATGGTGTAGATAAGAAAGGACAGAATTACTGAGTTTGCCTTTTCTGTGAGCAGATGGTTCATCCACAGTAAGAGAATGCAGACCATACCACACAGGTGCAGGAAGGAGCGGCTAAGTGTCATGGTGAATATTGTCATCTGACTGCATGTATTTTTCTCAGGGAAAGAGGAAGCAAAGCTGACAGCTCAGAGTGAAGATGGGGAAAGCAGGTGCCAGAGGTTTGGAAAAAAGAGAAGCATGAAAGACTTCTTTCTTCACTGTGCTGCGGAGGGGCATGAGGTCCCAGGATAGGGCACCACACAGCCTCAGGCTGTGGGGAAAATGGTTTCCTAAATCTTAAAAGACAGAGCTTTGTACTTCCTACCAGGACAAACCACTTTTAGTCTGAGTCTCTGCTTCTGCATCTGTAATGCCTGACAACCTTACAGGAATGTTCTAACGAGAAACCAGGGAACAACTCCTTAAGTGATACACCATCAGCCAACATTTCAGCTAAGCTCAAAGCACTTTACACATTTTTTTCCTTTGGTTTGCAAGGCACCTTTGGAAGGGGGTGAGTACTGTTTTATTCCAATTTTATAGATTAGCACACTAAGGCACAGAGAGGTAAAGTGACTAGTCCGAAGTCACAAAACTAGTAAGTGTTGCAGCCAGCATTTTACTACCTATTCTGCTGCCTTTTATATCTGCACAGTACCTTACAGTCTAAAAACCATTTCCACACACTATATATCTCATTGGGGCTTTACAACACATCTGCGAGACAGAATATATCACTAGCTCCTTTTTAAGGCTAAAAGAATTGAGGCTCAGTCACAGAGCCAAGGTTAAATCCAAGTCTTCCTACTGTAAGAGGATGCTGAATGCTTAATAATCAAGCTGCTATACTATTGGGTAAGCTCTGGATTACTACTGGGTAGTGCGACCCGTGGAAGGGATGCGGTGGGGAAGGCACCTTGGAGCCAGACTGCAGAAAAACCTGAATGGCAGGGTGAGGTGCTGGGACTCAGCTGTGGACGCCCAAGGTCTGCTAGAAGCTGACAGAGGAGTGGCATGGTCCGAGTTGTGTTTAGGACTCAGAGAGGAAGCCCCACACATTTGAGGGCCAGATCGCTGAGTTGAGGGTCGCATCGCCTGGCTTAGTGTTTCCCAAACTGACCGGACAAGAATTAACTGGAACAGTTGTCAAAACCATAAATTCTCATGGTCCCCTGCCCTGGAAAGACTCTATTCTTTCCCTGGAAAAATTTACATGATCTAGTGGGACTCGGGAATCTGGAGTTTTAGCACGCCCTGCCCCTCACGTGTATTTGTCAAGCAGGTGTGCGGACACGGACAAAGCTCGATCCCAGCTTTCCCTGATCAGGGCAAAAAGCAAGAGGCAGAGAGTCAGGGTCCGCCCAGGCTCATCATTACCTTCTCGATTTTGCCCAGGAAGAGCTCCTTGGCGAAAGCTCGGCTCATCTGACTGGTGCTCAGCCGGCGCGGGCTCGCGGTCGAGGCCACCGAAGCCCAGCAGGAACTCGCCGCCGCCGCAGCCCTTCGCAAGAGCCCGCTGCAACTCATATTGTCGGAAATTCCCCACACTCTGACCGCCACCACCTTCTTCTCAGCGCCTCAGTCACATGCACCTCGCTCGCGCCCTCTGATGACGTCACTAGCGGGCGCAGCCTCGCCAGTCGCCATTGCACTTGAGCGGCCTCCTGCCGGGGAGATCGGAGGGGCGGGCCCGAAGCCATTTTGATGATTTTACGCTCTGGCTGGCGATAGTGGCGGGGAGGAGGGGTTTGTTTTTTTTGGAGGCACCAGAACGTAAGCGGCGGCCTAGCTACCTCCATTTACTCGCCAATTGGCGCGACAAGAACGTGATAAAAATGAAAAGCAAGGGAATGGGGGAATTGCAGGATATTACCTCTGGAAGGGAACCCACAGTATGGGTGATGTTACGGTTTTAAAGTGGACGGTGGATTCGTGAGAATTCATTATGTTTTGATTATATGTGTATAATAAAAATGTATATACATATTAACAAAGGAAAAAACTGTATTAATTGTAATAATATATACCGATACCAAAAGATGAATACTGGTGACATTTGACTTCTGCAAATACAGGAGGTTCTCAAAGTGGTTACCTTCAGTGTCCAGATGCTTCTGATTATGGCGAACTATGCTTGAGCATAGATAACATCTCTTAAAATGTGTATGCATTTCATTGGCATCCCTGGGTGTGTGTGTGTGTGTGTGTGTGTGTGTGTGTAAAGAAAAGTGATGTTCTGCAGAAGAGAGGTCTGGATAAAACCCTGTGAGTTGCAACTGTACCTAGGAAACACCAATTTAAAAGGGCAGGCAAAGGAAGAGAAGCTACAGAGGGAACCCAGAAGGGGTGGGAACAATAATTGGTGGATAGGTCTAGAAAGACAGTAGGGCCCAGAGAAGAGGACCCAGCATCTCTGACACACCACACAGCCCATCGATGAACCAGGCCAAGTGTGCACTCACTAGTGGTCTTGTCAGCCTCCTCCAGGAATATTTTTTTCTTTCCTTACCTCTTATTGTACTTGTACCCTGCCTGTAGAATTTACCATAGTATTGGGAAATGCTTTCTGCCTTCATTATGACAACTCCTGGAGAACAGGAGTTGAATAAAATCTCATTCATCTCAATGGCGCTAAGCCTGGCCCAATAAATGTTTACTTGTTTGGGTAAAAACTTGACACACATCAGGGGAAAAGAGTTCAAAACTTTATTGGTTGCAATTTACTTGCAAGCATCTTCTGCAATTTCTTTTTTATTTTGTCTCGTCTTTGACTTGCAAAAGTTTATCACCTGGTTTCTTCATCAGTGGTCGATATTTGCCTATTTCAAAATGCAGCTTTGCAAGAAGGCATTTGGAAACTGCTGCCTTTGTGAATTAACCTGGGATGGGGTGGAGGGGGTGGGGGGG
>NW_017732550.1:118327-132042 GCF_001890085.2 Hipposideros armiger
AAAACCTGGATTTCAATCTTGAGCTGGTGTGCATTTTTGCCAAAACAAATGTTAAATCAGTCAAGTAATCTGATGTGTCAGTTCCTGTTTCGTGTACAGAGGTCTCCCTAAACTAAGCAAGTGAGAAATTCAGTGGCACACAGTTTCCAAAACAAAAATTAGAAATAAATGAAGGCATAATTTGTAACTACTCAAATAGTTTGTACAGTGGAAAAAGAGTTTTAGCATTCTATGCCAGTTTCTAAGTTTGGTTTCCTCATCTGTAAAAAGGAGTATAATACCATTTATCTCATAGGATTTTTGTGAGGATTAAGTAAAATAATCCATATGAAAGCATCTAGCACACTAAATAAACAATGTTTGTCCTTTAATACTGTAAAAATGAAAAATGGCTACACTCTGAGGTTTCTGTCTTATACTGAGTATTAGCTTCTGAGAAATAGGATGCCATTTTTAAGTAGTTTGCTGTAGACATAGAATTTCCCATCTTCAGAGTTTAAAACACTCTCACTGAATACAGGCATACCATGTTTAATTGTGCTTTACTTTACTGCATTTCACAGATAATGCATTTTTTACATTAAAGGTTTGTGACAACTGTGCACCAAACAAGTCTGTCGGTGCCATTTTTCCAACAGCATTTTCTCACTTCATGTCTCTGTGTCACATTTTGGTAATTCTTTTCTTTTTTATTATATTTGTTATGGTTGTATTTAAGAATTGCATTTCATAAGGCTATAGATGCCATAGATGGTGATTCCTCTGATGGATCTGTAAATTGAAAACCTGGAAAGGATTCACCATGCTAGATGCCATTAAAAACATTTGTGATTCACAAGAAGAGGTTAAACTATCAATGTTAACAGGAGCTTGGAAGAACCTTCACGGATAGCTTTTAGGGGTTCAAGACTTCAGTGGAGGAAGTAACTGCAGATGTGGTAGGAAGAGCACCACATTGTTGTCTTCTTTTAAGAAATTGCCACAGCCACCTGTATCAGTCAGCAGCCATCAACATCGAGGCAGCCCCTTGACCAGTAAAAAGATTACAACTCACTGAAGGCTCAGATAATGGTTAGCATTTTTTTTAGCAATAAAGTATTTTTATTTTTTGTTTTTTCCCCCCTCTTTAAACAATATCTGCTTAATTAAATTAGTAAGTCTGACATCCAGAAATATAACACTTCAAAGTTCCATGAAAGTTCTCAGTCGAACAATAAATTATTTTTCTATTACTTTTTTTTTTAGCTGAGCCATCCTGCCTCCTGTTGGCAGCTCAGCGGCAGCTCAGCTTGGGCCGGGCATTGAACCACTGTTGCTCAGAGCTCAAACTCTTGAGCGAGCTCTTAACCAACTGAGCCACTCGGCCAGCCCCAATAAAGTATTTTTAATTAAGGTATGTACATTGTTTTCTTAGACATAATGTTGTTGCATATTTAATAGACTACAGTATAGTGTAAGCATAACTATTATATGCACTGGGAAACCAAAAAATTTGTGTGACTCACTTTATTGTAATATCCGCTTTATTGTGGTGGTCTGGAACCAAACCCACAATATCTCCAAAGTATGCTTGTATCTCTGAATATCCTTTCTGAGTTGCATCAATACAATTGATTCCCATACATAACTTACCAGCAAATAACCTGACATTCTTACTTGGCCATAATGTTAGTATACCAGGATGTTTGGTTTTGAGTCTCAGGCATATTATCTGAGTAGAGAACTACTAGATACCCCAGTGTTAAAGCTGAAAAATCGGAAGCCAATGGAGAAAATTACTTGCAGAATTGGAAAAAATAAAGTGTGGGGGGAGTTGACTCCTGTTCCAAGGCTATAAAATCAATAGTCAGTTATGTGAAATGTGAGTCTAGCTGAGGTTCCTGCCTCATATCAGTCAATAACCTAATAAAAGTTCACACAAATAAGTTGTGCAAATTTTATCACCAGTTTATTTCCTGATGAGAGAGAAGTTGGCTGACATCTTACTGTCTAGAGATCAAAGATTTGTGTGTAAAGAGGTGTCCCTCAAAGAATCCTTTGTCTCATACACTACATTATGCTATCTACTATTACTTCCTTCCCTGTTGATTTATACTTATTTCCATTTGGGGTACATTAGTTATTATGGAAACCTGGAAGTCACTAGCTTATTGAAAGCCACAAAGGTAATGGAGTGTGTCAACTGATGGTCATTGGTGCCAATTCAATGCCAACAGGAACCCCCAATTTTGGGTACAGCGAAGGAAACTATTCAGTGCAAATAGCTCAATTGTGATACAGCTCAGCTATGAGAACAGCACAGGTATTAGAGAGCTCAATAGTGTTACAGTTCAATTATGATACTGAATGGCTGTGGAACAGCACAGCTATGAGGTGGCCCTTGGGCAAGACAGATCTGCTTCACTCCAGTCTGTTCAGCTAGGCTCTTCCATGCTCTGGTCCACTCTATCTGCTTCAGTGGGGCAAGATGTCTTTGGTGTTTCAACTCCAGCCAGGAAAACAGTCTTCAGAGAAAAGGGAAAGTGTGCTCCCAGAGCTAGAGGGGAGCTGAGATGTAGAGAGGAGTTCCTGTCACTGGTCCTTGACTGGTCCGTCATGCAAATAAGGACTCCAAATCCTCAGTTTTATTGGCCCAAAAAGCACTGTCCTGATTGGTCAGAGTGGTCCCTCTCTGATTGGTTGGTGAAGATGCTAATGGTGACATAGCTGCACAGCTCTGATTGGACAGGGAAAGCCTCAGTCCTATTAGTTGAAATACAATTCCAGCAACTCCTTTATTAGGGCTGGCTCAGATGGCAGGAACACAATACAGGCAGGCAGCTCAGTGCAGGCTTCTCCTTGAGGTGCAGTTTGCATGACAGGAGCCTGTTCAGAAATGGCTCCTAGGCTCTGCTTTTAAATTTGAGCCCAGATAACCAACAGGAGACCTTCTTGGTAGATATCTTTCTTGGGGTTGACAAGTGTTAATGGGTTGAATTATGTAATCCTCTACATTCATTTGTAGAAGTATTAACCCCCAGTACCTCAGAATATGACTTTATTTGGAAAGAGAATTTCCCATTGCATTCCTTTGCAGATGTAATTAGTTAAGTTAGTGTTGTCCCAGGGTTCTAAGAGAGCAGCTCCCAGGCTCTCAGCCTCAAGCAGAAAGGTGCTGGCTCCCACATGCAAGCACTCATGTAACTATTTGACCATCAGCTGTAACCAGTTGACCATTAGCTACTATTGTTTTGTCTATAGCTACCATGGCTATGTTAGTATGCGCAAATGGTGCAGATCTTGTGGATCCTACTTCCTGTGTCTCGCCCAGCCACCATTGAGACTGTGGTGCAGGAAGACCCCTTGTTGGAGTATTGGCAGATGTTTGCTTCTTGTGTCTCAACCAGCCGCCATAGAGAATATAGTGGTATGAACCCCCTATCCGTGACTCCATTGTTGTTCCTTTCAGCCTCACAGTATCCTGCATTCTCCTGCCAGGAGCTGAGCCCCAACATTACCCCTGGCATTAAGACAGGTTAGTTAGTATAATATCAGGCAGTCAGGAATTCCCTGGTAGACTGAGCAAAGATAAGAAAAAACTGGTTATTTCTTAAACTAGCCATTCCTTTCAAAATTATAGGGTAATTCCCACATACTGGAACAGAGACATCAATCATGCCCCAGAGCAACAAAGCCATTTTGGAGGACATTATGAAAAGCCTCCCCAAGGCTAAGCACGAGAACAAACCTGCTAAACCCCTTAATAGCAGGCTGAAATAATAGTATTTCAGAATTCCTCCTTCCAGGCAGAAAAAAAGTATAAAACTCAAGCCTTTTACGCTAGCTAGAAGCATCCCATTTTCTGGGTACCCACTCCTGCTCGGGAGCTGTAACCTTTCTCTTGCTTTAATAAAACTATCCTCTGCTACAGACTCTACCTCTCTGGTCCGTGTCTCCATTCTTCGGCTTCACGAGACTATGATCCCGGCACAAGAAATATCCTACATCAGCATTACAGTTAGGATGCGGTCATATGGGAGTAGTGTGGATCCCTAATCCAATACGACTGCTGCCCTTATAAGAAGGGGAAATTTGGACACAGGTATGCACACAGGGAGAATGCCATGTGAGGATGAAGGCAGAGATTGAGATAATACTTCTATCAGCCAAGGAACATCAAAGATTGCCAGCAAGCCAAAAGAAGCTAGGTCTAGAATAGATTCTCAGAAGGAACCAACCCTGCCAACACTTTGATCTTGGACTTCGAGCCTCAAGAACTGTAAGGAAATAAATTGTTGTTTAAGCCATCTAATCTATGGTTCCTTGTTACAGCTGCCCTAGCAGACTGATACAGAAGGTATTGTGATTCTTGGCACACAGTGTTTTCAAAAATAAATAGGGCCTAATTGTGACCACAGAACTGGGGCTGTCTTAGAACTCGTATACCCAGTGCTCCTGCTGTGGTTTGGAACCAACAGTCTTTTAAATGATAGGACTTTGGCACAGTTAAGCATTTTGGAAATCTCCTTAGACTACACAGCCTGTTGCATAGGTAGGAAACAGAGCAAAATGTAGGAAACAGACCATGGGAAGGAGTCCTGAGAAGAGAGATCGAGTCCCAATTTTGCCACTTGTCAGCTCTGTGATTCTCGTCAAGTGCCCTCACCTCTGAGCTTCAACTATATTATCTATGACTTAGAATAAGTATTGTAGCAGAGGCAATTAGTAACCAAAAAAGTATGTCCCTTCCTTAGTGAGCAGTTGTCAGTGAAAGCCTCCCCCTTCTCCACATCCAGAATAATGTTCTCACCAGCATAATGTGATGGAAATAATATGTGACTTCTGTCCAGTTTTTAAGAAATGAGTGGTAATTCTTTGATGCTTCCTCTTCCACTAGCTGGAAGCAGAGGATGCTTACCCTAGAGGCTGGCAGTACAAGATAGAAAGAGCCTAGTTCTTTTAATCAACCATATGAATGAAAGCCAGACAAAGAATAGGGACACCCACATTGAACTGTTATATGAGCAAGAAATATGCATTGTATTAAGCAACTGACTTTGGGGGTTTATTTGTTACAGCAACCAGTATTTACTAATAAACCTTATTTGTTTTAATAATACCTAAACTAATACTACCTTTCACGTTTCAAAGAAAAAAATATGTAAGTTACAGTATAAAGAGTCATCATTACTAGGGGCAGTCAAATTCATCAGGCAGATTAATTGAGCCCCAAGCAACCACACTGCTATGTTGGTCAATAGAGACAGTGTCCTCAAAGTGAGTGATAACAGCAGCTAATATTTAATGAGTGCTTTCTATACTAGGCACTATTTTATGTACTTTGCATGTGTTATATCATTTAATCCTCCAAAAAGGCCTGTAAATTCACTGTTGTTACTATATACCTATTTTACAAATGAGAGAGTAGTCACGGGCATGTAATGTACAGCATCATGATGATAGTAAACAATACTGTATTGCATATTTGAAAGTTGCTAAAAGAGTAGATCTTAAAAGGTCTTATCACAAGAAAAAGAATTTGTAACTGTGTGGTGGTGGATGGTAACAAGGCTTACTCTGGTAATCATTTTGCAATATATATAAATATTAAATCATTATGCTGTATATCTGAAACTAATATAATGTTATATGCCAATTACACCCAATTAAAAAAAAAGACCTCGGGGCCGGCCGAGTGGCGCGATGGTTAAGAACTCGCTTGGGATGCCAGAGGGCCCCGGTTCGGATCCCACATATGAGGGCCAGTGACACTGCCCTCTACAGCTAAGATGCTGAACAACAGCTCAACCTGGAGCTGGGCTGCCATGAGTCGCTGGCGACGGCGTAGGCTGCAGTCCCTGTGGCAGTGGGTTGCCATGGGCTACCGTGTGTAGCCAGCAGCCAGCGTGAGCGGCCAGCAGCCGCAGTGAGCGGCCGTCCAGAAGCCGGCGACTGATCTGCCTCGCCAGGGAAGAGCGCAATGATGGTGCCAACTTGGGCCAGTGAAGCGGTGTCCTCCACAACTAGACTGAAGAACAAAAACGACAGCAACTTGTCTGTTCCCCTTCCCCTAATTCCCCAGTACTGTTCCCATCCCCCCAATTACCCAATAAAAATCTTTAAAAAAAAAAAAAAAAAAAAAGACCTCAGGCCCTTGAAAACTTCTCCCAAGTATTTCTGGGAGTTCTTCGGGATGTGTCATATGTGTTTACCATCAGTGCTCACAGTTTAGGTACCCAATTCCATAATTAAAATCATTTTATCTTTGCTGGCTCTGAAATATGAAAAAAATGCAATGTTGAAATAAATGTTTAACGTATATTAAGAAAACGAGATTTTAATTGTAGACGTGGTTCTAATGATGATAGCCTAAAAACCTTGGGAGACCTGAAATATTAACAATGGCAAAAGCCAAAAATAGCCTAAGATCCAAGTTCTAGAGCATGTAGACCTGCTATTCCTCTAAGAACAGAATGTAAGATAATGGAAGTGCTGTGTTGAAACCTCCAGAATTCTCAAAGCAACTAGCTGCTGTAATGTAAGAGCCAAATAATCACAGAATTCACTGGGGTCTTCTTTATCTGTTTGCACAAAAGCCAGGGGAGACTGAAATCATTTCAAGATGGCCAGCTGGCAGAGCCAGCTTGGGAAAACCTTAACTCATGGAAAACTACACATAAAGACAATGCAATACCAGTCCAAGCTAAAGAGACTTACTATGGAATGTTCCTCTTTAACTAGAACAAATACTTACCAGGAAACATATTTGGGGAAGCACAATTCATCACCCTGACGCTTGCATAAGCAATCCTGACACTGCGAGATCAGGCTGGGTCATTGTCAGGAAGCTCAGCAGTCAACCTCTTCCTAGAAAGCCCTGAAGCTCTAGCAACAGTGTTGGCCTCTCAGCACTAACATTTCTTTGAAACTCATAACAGTATTTTTTTTTTTAATCCTCCAAGCCAGTGACTGTGGGCTGCAAACCAGATAATGAAGTGCAATGCAGGAAAATTCATTAATGGTTCACCCACTGAGCACAGAAGGTAGAGTCAGTTCAGGCCTCCCAAAATCAGCCCCTGCATTTCAAAAAGCTTTCCGTTCTCGCTCAGCATGAGTCAATAGAATTTACAGTTCCCTCACATTAACCACCCCCACCCCCACCACCCACCCCCCGCTGTCCCCGCCAAAAAAAAAGATCTAGCAAAACAGTATTTCCAATGCACAGACTCTGTTTTCCACATGCGTTCATTTATCATTTCTCCTTCTGAAGTACATGAAAAACGCCTCTCCCAATTGCTCCTGGATGTCGTAAATGCAGATTACAGGACGATGAAGATCCGGCATTAAGTCAAACTACTGTGTTTGTTACCTTTTAAAGGAAATTACTCCTCTTAATCACTTAACAGAACTTGGTATATGTACTTTAATTCATTTTTTTTCTCCAGCTATAATTTATGAGCGATAAAGTGAAGCTCATCTAAGGAACTAATTTTGTTTCTTTCCTGCAACAGATTGTAATTAATAGGTTCCCCCAACTTTTCCTATGAAGAGCCAATATCCTCTTGCTGGCCAGGTTATAGCACATAAACTGTAAGTGCCCAGCACTGCCCATTTTAGCTTCTGCCTGCAAAAGGCATACAACAATGAGTTTCTAGGATATCCAGCCAAAAGTGTCAGACATCTGGGTTTGGACTCCAGGTCACAATGAAAAGACCATTTGGCTGCTGTTTACTAAAAAATATTTCCTAGAATGTGTGGACAGAAAAGGGGCCATGTTATACCTGACAAGCTCAGGAGCCTGAAAATAACCACAAAGGATGGTGTGAACAAAAAATTCTTAACTTTTGAGGTGGGCCATGGCAGGAAGTCGTCTGGAGCTTCTTCATTAAATAAATCTGTGCCTTTTCAGTGGGCCTGTTCTTTGTCTTTCTGTACCTAAGATAACATCTTTAACTCTTTTTCCAGACCAGAGCTGAAAACTGCAAAATTCCTCATTATTATGCTTATCTCCTGATTACCATCTCTTTGTGCTGTAAAAAGCTAACTGTTAGCTATCTTGCACCCACCTGTGTGTGAGGAGTACCTGTGTCTCCAATGTACTTTTATCCAATGCCAAAGATTTCCCCACTTTGCTTTCTCTGACCCCCTTCATCTATCACCAACGGGTTTCAGGTAACCTTCCTCCTTTGGTTTTATGTATGAAATAAACTGCCAACTGCTGTTTTGTGGAGCATTTTGTGGAGCAATATATGAAGACAGTGATTCGTCATCAGACACAGATGAGGACAAGCTAATGGTTGGGAGTTTTGACAGTGATGAGGAATTGTATGAATTTTATGATGAATAAAACTTGAGTTCAATAACTTTATGTAATACATTTTTTCTTCAAATTTCTGGCCCCAAAATTAAGGTACGTCTTATACATGGGGAAATATATGAATTGTTGACATAAGAAATGTCCAAACCTGTAGAGAAGTTTAATTAGTTTATTCGAGCCAAACTGATGACAATTGCCAGGAAGCAAAATCTCAGTGGATTAAGAAATTGCTCTGGAGAATGGCAGTTTTGCAATTTATTTTATACATTAGAATCAAAGGAAGAGATGTAAGGAGGCTTGCATGAAATCCATTGGTGATAGATTAAAGGGGTGGGAGAAAGCAAAGCAGAGAGTTCTCTGGGATTAGACGAAGAGTAAAACAGAGAGACACATGTTTCTTTTACATTAGTGGGTACAGGGTAGTTAATAATGATCATTTACAGCACATAGAAGTGGTATTCAGGGAACATAACAATGAGGTGTTCTGTGGTCTCCTGCTCTGGTGTGGCAGGTTATGAGCTCAGAAATAAATGGATTACTCTGACATTCCAAAGGTATATTATCTTATATGCAAAAAAATAATAGACAGGCTCACTTAAGGTAAACATTGACCTTTGTTGAGGAAGCTACAGGCCTAGGATGTGACTACCCACCATTACTCGCTTTTAATTAGGAATTTTTATGTTCAGACCACCCTGTGTGGTTACTTTTGGTCTCTGAGTTTGTAGGGCCTGCCATGTGGGCCTCCCCTGAGTTTGTCAGATGTAGTGTGTGGCCCCCTTTTCATCCACAGAATCCAGCTTGTGAGAAAGCAGAACTTAGTCACCAACAGTTTTTCTGTGGGTAGCAAAATTTTTTTAAGGAAATAAAATCTAGTTGTAAACACATATTATAGCTAGCTATAAAATATATTATCTCTATATGGATTTTAAGGATAATGAGTTTAGCTTGAGATCCACATGTGCAAAATGGGTTTTAACTGGAGAAGTTAACTAGAGAAGGAAGACTGAAGGGTAAAGAATGAACTTTAGCCCCAAAGTTGATGCAGTGGTATTTCTCCTTTAAAACATTTCCCTTGTTATAGCTTTGATGCCAGATGAGGTTACAGGATCTAAGGGAATACTATGAACAACAAAATAAAAGGATAATCAGTTGGTTTATGAAAGCAAGAAATGCTAATATGTACTTTGAAAAACCTATTGTGTCCTGATACATTGCTGTATTTCTCTATACACAAAAATGACTTGGTACTTTTCAGTATGCCCTAAAGTTCAACTTTTGGAGAAAAAGAACTACACAAATGCTTCTGATGAGTCTTAAGTTTACTAACAATATACAATAATGGGGAAACATTTTTGAGGAAAGAAATTTAAACACTGACCAAAATAACACTATGACAAATACTTCCACTACAAATCCTTTGTGGAAAAAGGCAAGGTATAAATATAATAAGTACATCCTAATAATCTGTGTCAATATACAAAATCAAAATTAAAAAGTCAGGCTAGGGCTGGCCAAGTGGCTCAGTTGGTTAAGACCTCGCTCAAGAGTGTGATCTCTGAGCAAAGCAGTTCAAGTCCTGGCCCGAGCTGAGCTGCCACTGAGCTGCCAACAGGTGGCAGGATAGCTCAGCTGAAAAAAAAAAAAGTCAGGCTAGAGTTCTGAATGAGATAGTGGGTTGAATATTTACATCTATTTTTGCTCCCTTCTCAGGAAAATTGAAATGATGGGATTAACAACAACAAAAAGGTAAATCCTTATTCTTGGAACAGTAGAGGACACAATGCAACAGAAATCTGGAAGCTGGAAAGCACATAGACAAGTGGTAATGTGGTAGTGGGCCCTAGAAAAAGGCCTTCCCAGACCATGTGGTCACTAAGGATTTTGCGCAAGCTTCAGACAAAGACATTCCTGGACTGTATGGTCAGCAAGACTTCCACGTTTAACATTTCCAAATTCCTACCTCACCTGGGAGCCAGTCAGGAACTGGTACAAGGCTGCATATCCTAATAAGGAACCTTAGCTGCTAACCCAGAAACCTCCCGCCCAGGTTGGGGCTCAGCCTCTGGATGTGAATCCACTGAGTCAGTGCCGGCATTAGTAAAAGTTGCTTCCCACGCCTTGGTGTTCTGTCTCTTTTTCTGGGTTCCCCGTAACAGTAAGTGACTTAGCAGATCACCAAACCTTAAGCTGACAGTGGAGAAAGCTGAGAAACTATCTTTACACCACAGAATTCTCCAAAGGCTCCAAAACTGGAAACCCCAGCACCTCCTGAAATGGGGTAAAGGAATGGCTAAAATAAGGAGGGTTTGGTTAAGGTGTTTCAGACGGAGTTAAACAGGTCCCTTTCCAGGTCTACACTGCCGGTCAACTGCCCCTCACCCCCTTATCTACCCCTCATCAATCTGAAAATGTATTCCTTCGAAAGGGTAAATAGAGTCTTTAGTATTGTTGACAAAAAATATCCAGCCTAAGAGCCAAACTGTAGACAATTGCTGGGAAGCAAAATCTCAATGGATTGAGAAAATGCTCTGCAAAATGGCAGTTTGCAGCTTATTTTATAGATAAAATAAAAAAAGGAAGGTTACATGAAATCCATTGGTGACAGATTAAGGCGTGGGAGAGAGCCAAGTGGGGAAACCTCTGGGATTGGATAAAAGTAAATTAGAGAGACAGGTACTTCCTTTACATAGGTGGGTGCAGGATAGCTAAATTAGCTTTTTACAGCACAAAGCTATGATAATCAGGAGATAAGCATAATAATGAGGAATTTTGCAGTTTTCAGCTCTGGTCCAGAAAAAGGATTACTGACATTCCTAAAATGTTATCTTAGGTGCAGAAAAACAGAGAGGCCCACTGAAAAGGCTCAGACCAAATTTATGAAGGAAGCTAAAGATGTGACTTCCCACCATGGCCCACTCGGCTATGAAAGATTTTATGCTCACGCCATGTTATGTGGTTATTTTCAATCTCCTGAACTTGTCAGGTTTAACCTGTGGCCCCTTTTCCGTCCACATTTCCCCCTTTTGGTCATAAATCAATCCGAAGGATACAATGATGTCCAACCTTTTGTTTGGATAGTGTGGTCCCACAGTGCTAGGAAGGCTCATTCCTAGGACGTCTTAGTGTCAGCGTTTATCTTGCTGAATGTTGGACCATTCGGGGTGGGGGGGGGGCAAGATTATAAACTCAGATGGCAGTCAAGGTCGAATTATTTATTTAAAAGAAAATGTGAGCAAATGGGAGGCAGTCAGATCCTATATGTCTTCATCAAATGTATTCTGGATCATTTTTAATCTTTGAGCTACGATGATTTGAGTTGTTTTCTGTTAACCTTATGTTTTGTGTTGGGAGCCGGCTGCACCTCAGTGTCTGACATGGCCAAGCACACTGCCATTATAATAAATTCTGAAGCTCTGACTGAGAAACAGATACTACTTTATCTCTTAAGAAATTTATTTTCCCCTTTAGACACCCTCAGTAGGATGAAGATCTGACACTCCTTCCGATATTGATTATTTTGTTAACCTTAATCAACTTAGTAAGTCATATATATATATATATAACTATAATTCTATTTTATACACTAAAAGCAATCTTAGTCACACTGTTAGTCTCCTGATCTCTTAGTAATAAGCAAAGTGTGCGCTCTGTGGTCTCAGGATCCTGCTCAGCTAATGGTGGGGATAATTGCTGGGTAGCCATGGGAACCATTCTTTAGGCTATGATGCAGAGACTCAGCCTTAGCCACCTAGTAATTATAGGTAAAAGATCAGGACACAGTTAAGATAAGCGTAGAACAGGTCTAGCTGTACCCTGTACCAGAAAAATTGTTAGGAAGTGAAACTCTGAGAAAAATAGCCTATATAGAAAAATAACCCTGGGAAAATAACATCGAAACTATGTAAAAACCAATTTTCTCATGAGGTAATGCTCAACTGTCCAGCATAAAAAGGACTATACTATAACAATAAAGTGTGACACTTCTTTTGAAAACGCTCCTCGTGTCTCCACTCCCTTCCTCTCGTCTCGTCGTCTCTCTCTCGCCGACGCCGTCCCCACCAAAGGGATCCCCTGGACCTGCAGGAGCTGGCCTCCCGTAGTTTTGTTTTTTTGTACCTAGTACAACATTTACTAACTAGGACCAAGAACAATAGTATTAGACTAGTAACAACGATTAGGAGCAGGAAATGTCCAATATTAGACAGGTACTAGTTTGAGGACAGCAGACATCCTAGCCATCAAAAGAATGCTTTACATGTATTATCATAATTTATTATTAAGTTAATATGTTTTCCTTCCTTATTTTATGGTTATTTGTACATTATGATAACTTTGGCAAGATGAATGAAGACTATTATTTTATGATCTAGTAGTTAAATTTTTGTTTTGGCCAGTTAGATTCCATAGAAATGACTCCATAGGGAGGATTAAGTTCAATTTCCCAATACATTGGATTTTCAGTATCAATATTATTATGGGTTTTATTAACCTCAAGCAAAGTTAATTTGTCTATGATTTTTGTGTTACACCATGTTCTCAAAGCATTTACTGTAAATCTGGTGTCATTACAATAGAAATCAGTATGACAGAAGAATTTTCTAACTGTTCCCAATAAAAAGTCCTCTTCCCAGATACCATATATTGCTGTTTATTAGTGTGGATATGATAAGCCAGGATTGCGTGAATTCAGAATTCCATATAGATTGGGGAAATAACCATTCACCTTTTCGATATTCACAATCAGATAATGAGATGGGTTCCCATTTATTATTATTACTTAATATAACCCATCTACTTCCCATTGGAAGTATTCTAGTATTATTGAGAGTGGTGCCTATATCAGCTAGTTGAACTGCTGAAAATCTTAGTTTAGGATTTAACCGAGGGGCCTGGGTTTCTAAGATACAACGTCTTAGATCACATTTTCCATTTAAAATTTTCCAAAGTCCAAGGGAACCATGAGTCCCATAAGTGTCTGGCCTGTACTTCTGCACCCATTATATGAACATAATGGTGTAAATTACAATTATTACCTAAAAATTTCTAGACACCAGGGCAGTTAATGGTTTCATAAATTTTCTGTGCCTCAGCAACCATTATAGAGGGCCATTTTATATATATATATATATATATATATATATATATATATATATATATATATATCTCCATTTTAGTTTTTATCTGAATATAGTTAGTAGTCTATGTTGAGTTAGGGGACAAGCATAATTGGTTTTTGGGTGTTTTTTTTAAAGATTTTATTGGGGAATTGGGGGATGGAAACAGCATTGGGGAATTGGGAAAGGGGAACAGACATGTTGCTTTCGTTTTGTTCTTCAGTCTAGTTGTGGAGGACGTTGCTTCACTGGCCCAAGTTGGCACCATCATTGCGCTCTTCCCGGGAGAGGCAGATCAGTCT
>NW_017732550.1:133377-142154 GCF_001890085.2 Hipposideros armiger
CTGTTGTTCAGCATCTTAGCTGTGGAGGGCAGTGTCACTGGCCCTCATATGTGGGATCCGAACCGGGGCCCTCTGGCATCTCAAGCGAGTTCTTAACCATCGCGCCACTCGGCTGGGCCAAGGGAAGCAACATTTATTGATGCCAGCACTGGTTCAGCGGATTCACATCCAGAGGCTGAGCCCCGACCCGGGTGGGACTTGGGGCTACATACCCTGAGGCTTCCAGGTTGGCAGCTAAGATTTATTATTAGGACATGTGGCCATCGTGCTAGTTCCTGACTGGCTCCCGGGTGAGGTAGGAATTCGGAAATATTAAACGCGAAAGTCTTAATGGCCATGAGCTCTAGGAATATCTTTGTCTGAAGCTTCCTGCTACAGCGCGGAATCGTTAGTGACCACATGGTCTGGAAAGGCCTTTGTCTAGTACCCACTGCCACACCTTCACATAATGTGAATAATGACTATTGAGAAGAAAGCCTGTGTTTATGAAAAGGAGTATCTCAGGTTGAGAAGCATTATAAGGAGAGCTTTTGGCTAGAGGAGATTAAAATAATAGCTTCTAAAATTTTACCTAGTTGAGTTTTTTTTTTTTAGCTGAGCCATCCTGCCACCTGTTGGCAGCTCAGTGGCTGCTCAGCTTGGGCAGGGACTCCAACCGCTGTTGCTCAGAGCTCAAGCTCTTGAGTGAACTGTTAACCAACTGAGCCATTCGGCCGGCCCCCTAGTTCAGTTTTAATTTACCATTTGTACATTCTACCAATCCAGAGGACTGGGGTGATAAGCACAATGAAAATGCTGTTAAATAAGCCAAATAGTACAAATAGATTATTATTGGCCCAGTGAAATAAGTCCCTCAGTTACTATGTAATTCACAGGGAATTCTCTGAGGACTATTTGTTATTTTCAATAACTTCCCTACCATTAAAACTGTTGCTCTCCTGCAAGGGAATGTCTCAGCCCGGTGAGACAACATACAAATCATGACTAATACATATTTGTATCCTTGAGATGGTGGCATTGGATAAAATCCAATTACCATACCTCAAATGGACCTAAAGGAAATGGGAAATGTCTTTGGGACCTATGGACTGAATTTCCAGGGTTATATTTTGGACACAAAGAACATCTGCTATATACTTTATGATCTACAATAGGTTTCTAATAATACTTTTTGCTCTATGAAACTATCTTTCCAAGACCTCAATGTGTTAGATCTGTTTGGGTCAAAGTTCCCTCTTTTGTTTCCATATTAAAAAAATTTTTTTTGGTAGCTGCCCATCAGAAGAGAAAAAGATTTTTATTGACTTAATAAGGAGAAGAAATATTTTTAAGTCTGGATAATTTGTTTGTTTATTACTGTCGGTCTAGCTGCAGGATCAGCTAAATTATTATTTTTCTTTCTGTGATAACAGCCGTAGAATGTCCTGGAATTTTAATAATTGCTAAATGTTTCAGCTGCTGGATGACATCTAATTTAAATTCTGCAACCTGTTTTCCATTCTTATGGGCTGTCCTGAGGAAGTTAAGAAGCCTCACTGCTTGACAAGTTGTGAGCTACATCAAAGGTATAGCAACTATCAGTGTAATTATTGGCTATTTGACCTTTGGCTCATTTACAAGCTTTTGTTAGATCAATTAATTCAGCTTGTTGGGCTGATCTTATTCAAATAAATAAGAAACTTAAATTTATGCTTACTATGAAAGTTATTGCACATAGCATAAAAATAAATCATCCATGTATCGGATTACAATAGAATTTGGGAGGAATTCATCATTATTCAAATCAGCCTTTAGTATCTGAGAGAAATAGGTGAGACTCTGTATACCCCTGAGGCATTACTGTCCAAGTTAACTCTGATCTTCCCAGGTGGAAAAGCAAAGAGGTATTTCCTGTCAGCATTCAAGGAATGCTGAAATAGGGACTACATAAATCTATAACTGAAAAATATTTGCAAAACTCACAGGAATAGCTGATAACAGGGTATGTGAATTTAGAATCACAGGGTATCTATTTATAGCTGAGATTTTGTGAAAATCTCCATCTTTTCCCACTGGGTTTTTTGTGGGTTTTTTTTTTTTTTACTGAAATATAAGATAATTACAGGTGCTCATACATGGAATTATAAGCCCCACCCCTGTTTAAAGATAATCTTGTACAATGAGATAATTCAAGCTGGTGTCAGGCCTCAAAGGACATTGGCAAATATTAGATAGAGGCAAAGTATTATCAATAGGTATTTTAATAAGAGTGGCTGACTTAATGTTGCCAATTAATATCTATACTGGAAAAAGCCTAAAATTGTATTAGAATATCCTGTAACAAACATTCCATCAATATCAAGACTAGTTTTTTCTTCTGGGGCTGGTGGGGTGACCCTGAGGTGGCTCTGGACTTGGCCTGTCTAAAATCTGGCCTGCCTGTTAACGCTTAGGAAGGGAGTATGAACTCCAGCAGTTTAAAATACAGAAGTTTACATAACTATTAGCAAAACTTAGTTCTTAGATTTAGTTATCTTGAGTAACTAAAGACCTAACTAATTAAGACAATATAAAACATAGAGAAATATTTTGATGACAATTTTTGCCTTTCAGGGTAAAAACGTTTCCATATCAGCAGCAGACCAACAGTCTTGTAACAAACTTGGTCTTACTTAGCAGAGAGAAAACTTAATTTTGCATCAGCTTACTCTTGATATTTAAATTTACTTCATTAATCGCAGTTAGCATAACCATACATAAAATTCTTTCAAGATTTTCCTTTACAAACTTTCTATAACTTTCCCAGTTCCTTAGTTGTCTCTTTTAAAATCATTATTTTCCCAATCTGATTCATTTAGTCCTAAATACATTTCACCCTTCTGGGAGGATATGTGAACATCATTGATTAGAAAGTCTCATACTATTAGGTGAGTTGGGGCAGATTTGAGCAGTAAAAATATATGGTGCCCATTAACATTTCCTAGTTGGAAGGGAACAGACATTTAAAAACAGACATCAGTTGATTAGATGTCCCTAAACCATTTGTACAGAAGCTTTACTCCAAGGGGGAGGGCAATTTAGCTAGATGGTGTTAACAGATAAAGTAGCCCCAGTGTCCTCATGGCCCTTGGAGCAGTCTTATGCTTGCTTCTATTTCCTTTCTTTTTCTAAATCCTGTTTTAGTTTTCTACAATCCTTAAGGTGACCTGGCTTTACAATAAAAGCACATTCCTCTATAGGAGTTTCCCTAGCAAATCTTAAATAATTCTGTTGCTTTGCCCTCAGAAACCAGTAGATGCATTAATTGGAATAAATCAGAAAAGCCAGGATTATATGTTCTAACACTTAATTTAAATTTCTTTGCAAGCTCATCAGGGTCCTAGAGAGGGTTGGGGAAATCTTTAGATTTCTTAGTTCTGCCTGCATATAATCATGGGTTCCCCTCCACCCAAGACCAGCTCCTCTCTCCAAAGGAGGCTGCAATAGAGGTGCAGAAAAGTGAGACAGAGAAAAAAAAGGAGAGTAGGTCTGGACAAGTAAAGCACATATTGGGACAGTCGAAGAGACAAAAGTGGAGTGTTGGCATTTAGCAGCTTCAGAAACCTTTAGTTCAGAGACAGTCTCTAAAAAGTTTCTTATTAATTTCCTGGAGAGAAGAACATCTGTCTGTACAATTTCAATTGAGGGAAGCCTCCCATTCCATTTAATTTGACCTTTAAACCAGTTTTTTCAATTTAAACACAAATATTTAGATATCAAAAGAGCTCCATTTTGGCAATTTTAAGTTGATATCACCTCTAGATAAATCTTTCCAGTCTACAAGTACTTGCAAAACTCCTAGGAACTGTACATCTATCTGCAGGAGAATTATGGCGCTGGCGTCTGGGAGCTTGTCGGCCTTTGAGGCACGATTTCCCATGTTAATTTTTAGATTTCTTTTGAGAGCTGCAGAATCTGGACAAATATCTGGTGATATTATGTAGTGGGCTGAAGTGTGCTGTTTATGGGTTGAGCTCCAAGGGGCTGTCACCTCCCGAGTCGCTTCAACCCTCTTACATGTCTCGGTTTCTCTCCGCGGCTGTGAAATACAACCGTGAGGACTTGGGATGGTAGGTAACCAGCCTTTATGTGTGCGTCCCTGGACGAGTCCAATATTTAATTACAGTTGTGTTGAAATTCCCTATGGGACCACTGCACGTTTTGAGGGGTACCCTCAAACACCTCCACAAAGATTCTTAGTCACCTAAGAATACACGAAATTCAAGCTGGAGGGAGTAAATGCCCCTTCAGAGTTGAACAAGATCAGACTCTCATTTATCAGGTGAAAAGTTTTGTTCAGACTCACAGTAAGCAATTCCAATTGAATAGCCAAAATTAAAACCAGCCACCCATTTCATTTCTCCTCTCCAAGAGTTACCTTAACTCTTGTCCTTAACCTGGGCCCTGCCACCAAGAGTTACCTTAACTCTTGTCCTTAACCTGGGTTATCTCAACCCTGCCACCTGGAGGATTTTAAAACAGCTCAAATAAAGTCAGGGCCTCCTACCTTAAAACAGGGAGGTCCGGAATTCTAAGAAAAATTCACCCAAGTTCACCCGATATGAAGCAAGAAGCCAGTGGGGCACAATGGATCCCTGCTGCTACCGAGCACCAAATCTGGGTCCTCAGGGTGTTCCTGGGTGGGCTTCTTTGGAATCCTGCCTGACTACACCAAGTAATGTAGACAAAAAAAAAATCTAGCCTAAGAGAAAACTTATAAGAGTTTATTTGAGCCAAACTGTAGACAATTGCAGGGAAGCAAAATCTCAATGGATTGAGAAAATGCTCTGCAAAATGGCAGTTTGCAGCTTATTTTATACATAAAATCAAAGGAGGAAGGTTACATGAAACCCATTGGTGACAGATTAAGGGGGTGGGAGAGAGTAAAGCAGGGAAACCTCCGGGGTTGGATAAAAGTACATTGGAGAGACAGGTACTTTTTTTACATAGGTGGGTGCAGGATAGCTAAATTAGCTTTTTACAGTACAAAGAGATGGTAGTCAGGGGATAAGCATAATAATGAGGAATTTTGCAGTTTTCAGCTCTGGTCTGAAAAAAGGATTAAAGATGCTGTCTTAGGTGCAGAAAAACAGAGAGGCCCACTGAACTTTATAAAGGAAGCTAAAGATGTGACTTTCCACCATGGCCCACTTGGTTGTAAAAGTTTTTATGCTTATGCCATCTTATGTGGTTATTTTCAATCTCCTGAGCTTGTCAGGTTTAACCTGTGGCCCCTTTTCCATCCACAGTATCTTTAATCTTTAGTTGAAGACATGGTATTATGCTGAAAACAGCAAATTAAGCAATTTTATATGAATTAACAGTTGAGGCTTCCCAGCCCCCTTTCCTCACTTACCTCCTACAGGAGACTGGAAGAGTTTTCTCTGGGGGACCTGACTTGCCCCAGAGAAAAGATGTAAAGATAATGTTACTGGTGATTCCCCAAGAAATGGTTTTGGCCAGATCACTATACAGTGAGGTTCATAACTGGCAGCACCTTCTGTAAGAACTCTGAACCAGCTGTTTTTTTAAAGCTCCTGACTCCGAATCATAAACTCTTGACCAAGATTAAAATATCTGAGGAACACCTGCAACGTGGAAGATGAAGATCAAAACAAACTCTTTAGAGCAACTGGGAGGAAACAAAGACTATGCAGGGTAAAGAAAACATTGAAAGCCCTATCAATATGCTTAGAGAAGAGAAATTTCTGTAGTCATAAAACAAGAACTAGATACTATGAAAGAAAACTGAATATTTTGAAAAAGAAAAAAAAAGGTATTTAATATGAAAAACAAGGTAAGAAATACCTCTACTGAAGAACTGGAAATAAAGTTGAGGAAATCTCCCAGAAAGTAGGGCAGAAAATTTGAGAACTAGTTCAAAAAAGTAAAAGTTTTCAAAAAAATGGCAAGGGTGGGGATGAGGAAAAGGGTCATCAATGAAATGATTCAAGAAAATTTCCCAGGACTGAGAGACATAAATTTCCAGATGAAAGAGACCCATCAAATACTCAGTGCAATGAATGAAAACAGACTCACACTGAGGAATAGAATTTTGAATTTTAGAACACTGGGGACAGAGAGAAGATACCACAAGCTTCCAGAGAGATATAGGTTATATTGAATGAGTTAGAGATGATGTTTTCATATTTATCAGCAACACTGGGAGCTAGAATAGAAATGACCAAAGCCAATAAATTCTCAACGTTTTTTCTCTGAAAAATAATTTTCAAGCTAGAATCTATACTTAGTCAAATTGTCAATCAAATGTGAAAGCAGAATAAAGGGATTTTCAGACATACAATGGTTCCAATAATTTACCTTCCATATATGCACCTTTTTCCAGGAAGCTGCTGGAAAATATGCCCTATTAAAGCAAAGGAGTAAACTGAGAAAAAAAAGACACCCAGGAAATAGGGGATCCAGCATAGGAAAGACTTAAAAAGAACCTCAGGCTGGTTACTATTCAACAATCAAAGAGGGTAAGCAAGTAAAATACAAGAAGATTCAAACATTTGTTTGATTGTTAACTAAAAAGAGCGTAGGGCTCTGTATCTAGAGTCATGCATGAAAGTAAACAAGCTAATTTTTATCAATGAGACTCACCATGAAGTATGGCTGAGAGTGAATAATGAGACAATAAGACATGTAAAGTTTTGCACTGAAGCCTGGTGCCTCTTCCTTAAACAATATTTTGGCAAGAACCTTCCAATCTTTACAGCCTTTGTATTGGAATAAAATATAAATCTGCCTGAACAACAGGAACTCTTAATCATACATGCATTATATGCAAGATTATCTTCGGAAGGGATCACAAGTTGGTAACAATAGTTGTCTAGAGAGAGAGTATTGGGAGGATGGGGAGAAAGAAGAATGAACAAAATTTTTTTACTGTTTGATTTGTGTTGTATTTTCTTTTGAATTTTGTACCATGTGCAAAAATCACTTATTCAAAATAAATTAATTAGATAAAATAAGTTTCCTAAAAAAATCATGCTTGTCAGTATTAATCACTTAATTGGAACTTCTGCCAATAAGAATTCTTAAGGACATGATTACAAAATAACTATCATGTCCTGCGTGACAAGGGCTGGGGAGCTCTAGAAGGGGCGGAGAAGGATTAAGAAATACAAGAGCCAAGAATTGAGTTAATGTAGGCCAGGGATCTCAAGCCTCTGTGGACTGAGCCCCGATTCTGGCAGGTGCAAAGCTTTTATTCTCCACTGCCACAAAGAAGTAAATTTGGATATCTTATCCCAGTATGTGGATTCGATGTGTCTGGCAACTGTTTCACCAAAACTCATTGTATTCAAACACAAGTTGTGTTTTCACACATACATAACACAAGTTGTGTTTTCACACATACATACAATCCCTATGGATGAATTTAGCATTCAGATAAAGAAGCTTTACCAAGATTATTCCCTGGGGTCTCAGCATTCCGAGACACTCCCTTATGACTTCAAAGGATTAGTGAGCAGGAACATTGGAGTTGGCAGCTGCAAGGTGACAAATAACCTGCTAGATTATTTTAGCATTTTCCACAGTCTAACACAAACATTGCATGTTAGCCATCTCACCAAGGTGGACAGAACATTGAATTCCATAACCTGGTAAACAGACAACAATAAACAGAAAGCATTTCCTGCTGTTTAGATTGTCCTGGAGAATCTGTGAACCTGAAGGTTCTGGGGACAGAAAGAGCACACAACTAGGACTCAGGCAGAAGTGTGTTTCTGTCCCTCTCCTCTACTTCCTAAATGTGTGACCTTGCACAGGTGACTGAGCCAGTTTCCTCCTCTGGGATAAGACTGACATTGGAATATAACGAGATGACAAAGATGAAAGCAGCCAGTCCAGGGCCTGGCACAAAAGAGGTCCCTTTAAAATGCCAGTAGAACCCGAAGGAGTCATTTTAACTGGTGTCATGCTCTTCCTTTCTGCCATTCTTTGTTTTAACCTGGAAATGTTGGATTGTGGGACCCTTCCCCGTGTGCAAGGAATTTCCTTACTGCTGAAATAGGCTTTACTACTAAAAGGGAAATATCAGTAGGGAAAACTTCATGTAATTTAAAGTGGTTTTTAACTGGACAATATGTTTGCTCCCGAAAGGAGAACAGAGTGAATGTGAGTGTGGTGGGCAGCCTTCAGCATGGGCCCCAATGATCCCCAGCTTCACATTTGTGTGTAGTCCCCTGCCTGCATTGTACCACATTGGTCTGTGTGACCAATAGTGCTAGTATATTCTTTCTTCAGATTGGGCTAAACACTTTAGCTTCTTTTTTTTTTTTTAAAGATTTTACTGGGGAATTGGGGGATGTGAACAGTGCTGGGGAATTGGGGGAAGGGGAACAGACAAGTTGCTGTCGTTTTTTGTTCTTCAGTCTAGTTGTGGAGGACATTGCTTCCCTGGCCCAAGTTGGCACCATCATTGCACTCTTCCCGTGGCGAGGCAGATCAGTCACTGGCTTCTGGATGGCCGCTCACAGCGGCTGCTGGCCACTCACACTGGCTGCTGGCTACGCACGGTAGCACATGCATCAGGGGCGCATCAGGGGCGCATCAGGGGCTGCAGACTACGCTGTCGCCGGCGACTCATGGCAGCCCAGCTCCAGGTTGAGCTGTTGTTCAGCATCTTAGCTGTAGAGGGCAATGTCACTAGCCCTCATATGTGGGATCCGAACCAGGGCCCTCTGGTGTCCCAAGCCAGCTCTTAACCAATGCGCCACTCGGCTGGCCCTAAACACTTTAGCTTCTAA